>NW_001884599.1:0-22308 GCF_000146915.1 Parastagonospora nodorum SN15 | reverse complement strand
ATTACTAATAAGATAATATACTAGTTTAAGGTAATAGAGAAGATCATTATCGTAACCTAGCTATTAAAGCAGAGAATATATATAATATAGATAAGACTAGAGTTATACTATTAATGCTTAGCTACGTAAAAGTACTTATAGGTAAAGCTAATATATAAATATATAGAGATATGCGCATAAAGTAAATAATAGTTACTGCTATTAAGTATATTAGCAGTAATAGTAGATATCTAAACTCTATAATTATTTAGCTAGCTACTACTTATTAAAGTAACTAGATAGTCTTTTCTACTTCTAGATAGCATTATGCATACAATAAATCTAGATATACAAACTTAAATATTAGCTTATAGTAGCTTAAGCGCGTATTTAACTCTAAGACTAAGAAACGTGCTAATAGAAAACTCTGCGTATTAATTCTTAACAGCTTTAGAATATATAAGACTCTAGAGATTCTAGAGTATTATTTTACAAAAAATATTATCTTATATTATATTCTCTCTTATATATCTTATAAGCTTTAGCCTTATAACGTTGCTGTATTTAGGCTACTAAAGATAGCCTACTATAATTAGGTTAAATAATTAGAGCGAGAAGATATTAATACTATTAGTAAGAAGTATTTTATCTCTCTTTATAAGCTTATAAGAGAGTAAGCGCTTACGCTAAAGAATATTAAGGCTAGTTTTGCTATAAGTAGTTTATTTCTATTTAACCTAGAGAGAGTGCTTAGAACTATGCTAAAACTACTAGACGAACTAATTATTATAGTAAGCTGCAAAGCATCTTATTAAGAAGATAAAGTACTATAAACGCCTATAATACTAGTATTAGCAGAGAGCCTTCTATTACTGCAAAACCTAATTCTAGAGAGAGATGCTTAAAGTCTTAACGAATTAAATAAGTAAGACCTATAGTAGTACCTGCTAAAGATTACTAAAGCTATATAATTATCTTTAATAAAGAATACTCTATAGCAAAACTATATTTATCTCTTAACAGCAGTTAATAACGAAGCTAAGCTCTAATAATTAACTAAGGCAGATATATTAGAGAAGAGGTCTAGTATAGTATTTACTTATAAGTATCTCTAAGATAAATAGTTAAAGCGTACAGAAGAGAGCGTAGCTAAAGAAGCTAAAGCTAAGACTAGACGTAATTAGAAGCCTAAAAACGCTAGGTAGAAGGTAGAAGAAGCTACGATAGCTATAAGTATAGTAAAACGTAGTTAAAGCGTAAGAGTACTGCACTAAGAGCAGAGGCAAATTTAGCAGATAGCAGACCTAGGCTATTAGTGCTAAAACGTAAAGTTATAAGAGTAAGCTATATTTAGGCTATAGAAGCTACAGAAACGCTATAGACAGCACTAGTCGCGAAAATATATTAATTAGTTTAGAAAGTAATTACTAGGTACGTTTAAGATTTAAACGTATACCTACTTTATATATGTTAGTATTATTGCTATTATCTAATAAGTATTAGCAGTAATAAGCTGCACAGCTATAAGACCTAGCCTCTAAACTTATAATACATTACACGCTACCTGTATTTAAAGTGCAGGGTTGTAAGCGCACTAGCTATGTTAGGAAACTAGTTCCGTTGCAAGTACCGACTAGGGTGGCGACCATGCATGAATCAAAACACTACAACAGCGAGAAACGTACTTCTTGGAATTGACGCAGTTTATCGCACGTTGACGTCCTCTTGATACGCCCTCCGGCTAGCCATCACCCAGGAGCAGCGCCCACTGTTACTGAGGAGCAATGGCGACTCCGTGGCCTCATAGGGATACCTGGCCAACCCCACTACGCGAGCATGCCACAAATCTCAGCGCATTCGCCCACGAAATACTGCACCTCATCGAGCGCAGTGGCAGCCAATCCGTGCCAGCGGACGTAGTCGGTGACATTATCCGCGGTTCGCTGACGTTTGTCCTGAAAGTGCAGCACACCCCCGACCTCAGCGCATTGAGCGACGCACTCAAGATCGCACAGACCGAAGCCAAAATCAACGCAGAAAACACAGTGCAGGCACTCGGAGAAATCAAGAACCAAATCTTAAAGACGAAGGAAATAGCACAGCGATCGGCGACAAACATACAGCAGAACGGAGAGAGAATAAAGGAGGTGGGGGTGGCAGCAAGGGAAGCCACGGAAGTAGGCAGAAACGTTATGGAGATGACGAGAGACATCAAGAACAGAAGACTACAGGAACAAGCAATCGGACAGGTGTCTTACGCTGCTGTAGCAGCCAGGAACCTCCCACCGGCAGGTACATACACTACACAGGCTCTTAAAGCACCGTCAGCGCAGATCCAGCGCGAGGTCATCATAAATATTAGAGATCCATTCACTGTACAAAGCCTAAGGGCCATGAATCCTGGAAACCTTAAAGCCCATGTGGAACGAGCCATTGACCAGAGCGGAAACGAAAATATAGTAAACGTGAAGATCGTCTCTGCGAATCAGTTGAAAAGTGGAGACCTAAGTATCAAAACAGCAGCAAGCAATGAAGTCGAGGCACTGCGACAGTTCGCGGATGACTAGGCACACCGAATTGGAACAGGAGCCACAGTGCGAATCCCAACGTATAGCGTACTTGCGCACGGCATCCGCACCAGCACAATGGACATAGGAAAATTCGAACAAAACAGAGCTCAAATCCTGCAGGACAATAGACCATTCATACCCTAGGCAGAGATTAAATATATAGGGTGGCTCACCAGAGATGCATCTGCAAAGTCTGCGTCAACTATAACCATCGAGTTTACAAGACTAGAGGACGCAAACAAGATAATCGACGAAGGATTAATCTAGCAAGGCAAGGTCTTCCAATGCAAACGATATGAGAGGCAGTGTCGCGTGAAGCAGTGCTTTAAGTGCCAAAAATACGGCCATATAGAAAGCTAGTGCAAGGCAACAACAGCATGTGGCTACTGTGCGCAAGAACACGACACCCGGAACTGCCCATCAAGATCGAACCGGGAGATACCAAGGAAATGTGCGACCTGCAGGGGCGACCACGAAGCATGGAGTCGCCAATGCCCAACCAGGAAGGACGAGATCCTCAAGGCTAAAGTCGCCTACGAGATGCGGCCACAATACCACCCAGTAACGGAGCCGACGAACCCAAGGACCCAACCGGATACGCCGGCCACCACACGGAGGAACCCACTGGGCCAGACTGTCACACCCTCACAATTTACCCGGGTTACTAGGAGCAACTCCCGCCCTGGGAGAGGACAGAAGAGAGCGAATAATGGAACTGCCGTAGAACAAAACGACCAGGAAAACCGACCACCACGGAACTCTGCTAGCCAAAGGCCACAGAGGAACATAGTTCCATCCAGAAGGGCCATGGAGGCAATCAGCGGTAATGCCCGGAGTACGCAAGAGACCACCCAACAAATGGATATCGATTCTGAAACGGAAGCATGAATCAACAGAACACCCTGAGCATACTACAGTACAACGTCCACAAGTCAAGAGATACAGTGATGGCGACTCTACTTCGAGACCCTCGGGTCCATGAGTACGACATCCTGGCCAATCCAAGAACCATGGTGGAACCCATACGCAGCAACTACCCACCATCCAGCAAAAGACGTCTTCCATCTCTGCTATCCAGCAGGGAATAGAGGACGTCCGGCGAGAGTCTGCTTCTTCGTGAATAGGAGATTAGACCACAGCAAGTGGAGATTCAAGGAGAAAACCGGAGACGTCTGCTCTATCGTCCTCGACCTAACCGGGGAAGGGCGAGAAAGGCGACAACTGGCCGTACACAACGTATACAACCCGGCAACACACCTCACAAATGCAGAGTCAGCACTTGATGACAGTCGTGCAATCCTCCGCGAACATCAGGAAATGGAGCAGATACTCTTGGGAGATTTCAACCTGCACCACCCTCTCTGGGGAGGGCCCGCAGTGAGACGTATACACGCAGAATCCGAGGAGCTAGTGGCCATAATAGAAGACTTTGACCTAAACAACACACTGCCTATTGGCACAGTTACGTTTGAAGAAGCGAACTGGCGATCGACCATCGACCTCTGCCTGGTGACAATGGGACTAGTAGACAGAGTGATCAGCAGCGAAATAACCCGGGACCTCGACCACGATTCAGACCACTTACCAATCAGCACCACACTGGACATGACCACACAACAGCTGGAAAGAGCATCGCGGAGGAACTACAAGCGGCTAGACATAAAGAAATATACTAAAGCGCTTAAGGACACATTGCCACCGCCCCGCAGGCCTGAAACGAAAGTAGCCCTAAACAATTATGTCCAAGAAATAGTGACAGCTATCAAACAAGCGATCGAAAAAGGGATCCCAGAGGTAATCGTAGTACCACAGTCCCGGGAAGGATGGAATGATAAATGCAAAGAGGTCCTCGCAGAGGCGAAAAGGTTGAAGAGGCTACACAGCCAACACAGTACGCAGGAGTCATGGGAAGCATACCGAACGGCCAGGAACCGAAAAGCAAGAACGATCAGAAAAGCCTTGACAAAAATACACAGAGAGCGAGTCGAAGAAGCAGCCGAATCGCCGGAGAAGTTGTGGAGACTTGCCAAATGGGCTAAGACAAGGGGTAACGAGGCCCCAAGAGTTACACCAACGTTACGACACCCGACAACACAACAGGAGATCGCGGAGCCAAGCGACAAGGCAGACCTCTTCCGGGATATTTTCTTTCTAATACCCCCGGATGCGGATCTGGAAGATATACGCGCAGCGGAGTACAGGGGGCAAATCGAGATGCCGCCAATCATAGAGAAAGAGGTTGCTGATGCTATCCGTACAGCATCACCGCTCAAGGCCCCAGGCCCAGACGGCATTGCAAACCGAGCATTACAGGCAGGATCACGACTACTCACCCCTCACCTAGTAAGGGTGTTCAACCGAAGTCTACACCTAGGATATTGCCCAGAGCACTTCAGAGAGTCAACCACAGTAGTATTGCGCAAGCCCGGCAAAGAGAACTATACGGTACCCAAATCATACCGCCCAATAGCTCTGATGAACACGATGGGGAAGATCATGGACGCTATAATTGCCCGACGACTTAGCCACCTGACAGAAAAGCATCATGTGCTCCCAACAACCCACATGGGTGGTAGAAAGATGCGCTCAACAGAACACGCGCTACATCTCGTCACGAAGAAAATATATGAAGCATGGAACAAGAAACCATCGCAGGTGGCCAGCCTTTTGCTACTCGACGTTTCCGGCGCCTTTGACAATGTATCACACAAACGACTGCTCCACAACTTACGGAAAAGGAGAGTAGACGAAAAGACAGTTCGATGGATCGCAAGCTTCCTAAGCGCCAGGAGGACCAGAATAGCCATCGACGGGTTTCAATCCAGAGAGTACACCATAAACACAGGCATACCACAAGGCTCTCCCCTATCGCCTATCCTTTACCTCTTCTACAACGCGGATCTTATCGACGAATGCAATCAAGAATCCGATACCATGTCGACCGGATACATAGACGATGTAGCCATCCTCACCTGGGGTGGAACAACCGAAGAGACCTGCATCACACTAAGCAAAGCAATGGAGAAAGCACAGCGCTGGGCCAGTACCCACGCCTCGATCTTCGCCCCTGACAAGTTCCAGCTGACCCATTTCACAAGGTCACTAACGCGGATCGATAGAACAAGACCAATTCAGACAGAATGGGGCGAGATAAAACCAGAGACAACGTGCAAATACCTAGGATTAACGATGGACACCAAGCTGCGCTGGAAAGAACACATAGAAGCGGTCAGACAGAAAGCAATGAAGACAGTAAACGCACTGAGCTGCCTTGGGGGTTCCGCCTGGGGTATAGGTTTGCTGGACCTGCGAAGGATATACGAAGGCACAGCGCTCCCACAGATGATGTACGCCTGCTCTATCTGGTATAATGCCAACACGAGAGGAGGAACGTATACCCAAAAGACGTTGGACATCCTACAGGGGATCCAGGCCAGAGCGGCAAGGGTCATATGCGGAGCATACCGAGCCACATCGCACGCCGCGCTGAACGTTGAGGCCTACCTCCTACCCATTGAACAGCAAATCTGGAGGCACAATGCGGACGCTATCACTCGGCTCCTCTCGAGCCAGGCAATGACAGACATGTCAGGCATCCAGAAAGACAGCCCACAGCCTACAAGCACAAGAAAACGCATAGGGCACATCGACTCGTGGCAGAAGATCTACAACGACATGAAGAACCGACGAAGCCATGGCTTCGATGAGCAGGAGCCCATCCCGCCGTTTATGACCACGCCATGGCGAGAGGGCCCGGCTACACACATAGAAGCCACTGCAGAGAAGGCACGGAACCGACACGATATAGAGAACGACTCAGGGCGATGCCTCAGCATCTACACAGACGGCAGCGGCATAGATGGTGAGACAGGAGCAGCGGCAGTGTGCCCACTGATCCAAGAGACCCGCGCGGTACACATGGGAGCAACCACGGTATCGACAGTATACGCAGCTGAGCTACAAGGAATTAGCCTAGCACTGCAGATAGCTGAGCAGTACGTAGAAAGAGGCGGCAAGCGCAGAGACATCGCCGTCTATACGGATAACCAAGCCGCCATCTGGTCCATAACGAAGGCGGAAGGGAGATCAGGAGCCTACATTCTCGAGGAGATTGCACGACAGGTCCAGCGGCTCCAGGACAAAGGACGACCGGTTACCGTCCGATGGATACCAGCCCATGTCGGAATCCCTGGAAACGAAGCGGCCGACATTGCCGCCAAGGAAGCAACTGGATGGAGAGCAGATGGTCGCAGACAGCCACCAGCAGAAGCCCCTCCAAAACTATTCCCACTGAAGTCCACACTCAGGAGATGGTGCAAGACACAGGCAGAGAGAACATGGGCAGACAGCTGGAGGGCTAATACCAAAGGCAGAGCAACGCACAGACTCACACCACGACCTACCAAGAAAGTGCTACAACTCTATCAAGGGCTCAGCAAACGCGAGAGTGCCTTATTAGTACAGATGCGAACAGAGAAGATTGGACTCAACGACTTCCTCTTCAACCGAAGAGTACCGGAAGTCATCAGCCCACGGTGCGCATGTGGGGAAAGGAGACAGACGGCTGCGCACATCCTCCTCCGCTGCGGGATCTACAAGGACCTCCGCGACCAGGTATTCGGCAACCTCTCTGGACGACACAACCTCCGGGCCGTCCTGAACAAGCCACAGCTAGCCACCAAAGCCATCGAGTTTATAGAGCAGACGCAGATCCTTAGGCAAGTGGGGATCAGAGACGCGTAAACGACAGCCGAGTGCTGGGGGGAGACTGGAAGTATCGCGGCCGCAAAGATGAGGCACCTGCCTCTACGAACCTAGAAGCGCAGTATTCAATTAGTAGAACCAGTAGCTAGATGGGCCCGGCAAAGCATATTTAGATAGTGGTTGAGGGGAAGCGGCAAGCCTCTGGGGACAGATGGCCCTCGGGGGTGACGTGGGGCGGCGCGGAACAACGTTTCCGCGACGCGTCGGCTGTCCGCCAAGCCTGTCAGCCGGGCATAGCTGCGGAAAGCGCGGCTGAAACCGAGTAGGATATAATCAATCAATCAATCAATCGACCATGCATGAATCAGCGCGCAACGATCGCCACAGTGCTGATAGTAACTTACCGCTCCAGGAGTGATGTTCAGAAGCCTAAATAGATTGAGTCTGTCGGTATGAAAGCCTTCCAAAGTCCAAGGGCAACGCTGTGTAGTACAGGCGTGGATTTATGCGCAACAGAAGGCTCCTGTGCATCAGGCTTGCAGGCGTCAACCCTATTGTAATTGTGGTATCTAGTTGTACAGTAGCAGTCTTCTATAGGCTTAGAAACTATTAACAGAAGACTATACGCAAACCTAACGTGCCTAAAAAACTAGAGTTAGTTTTTCTCAAAGTACCTGCGCTTTGTCTCGTAACGGGGGGCGTCTCGCTACCTAGGGATAGACCTTACCAAACATAAAGCTTGCAGCCTATATGCTAACAATTTCCTACTACTAAAGTACAGTCTGCATCCTTAGCGCCTATCTTAGGTTTATAACAAACACGTTTCTATACCTGCTTAAGAGAGCAAGCATAAAAGTACGTGCATATATAACTATAGTCTTTAGCCTTCTTCTAACGTTTTACTAATACTCTAGCAGATATTTAGCAGCTCTCTCTCTGTGCTAATCTTTATTCTAGCTCTAGAGAAGTTTTCTAAGAATTCTTACATTCTCTCTAAAATATCCTTATATTTAATTATATTCTTATATCTAGCTAGTCTAATAGAACGACTATAAGTTCTAAATCTAATCTCTAGAAACTAGAGCTCTAAGGCACGTTCTTAAAGAAGCGTTGCAATATAGCAAAAACATTTAGAGATAATCTCTATAAGACTAAGAATTATATCTAACGTATAGTAAGTAAGTAAAAGATTAATTCTAATGCATAAGAAGTAACTAATATTAGGCAACTAGTCTTTATTAAGGTTATAGAGACTATCTTTTATAGACGTAATTATTATTATAAGTACCTTTATTCTATAGACTATTTCTAATGCTTCTAAATAGACTTGCTCATAGATAAGAAATATTCTAGATATTTAAAGTCTTAGTAGAGATTCTATTAAAGGTAAAGTAAGCTTATAGAACTATTATAAGCCTCTTTAGTTATGCTTCTATTTTTTAAGTAAGCTATTGCTATAGATAAGGCTTCTATAGATCTTTTATCTTTTATTAAATAATACGTAATAGTAAATATTCTCTCTAAGCTTATATAGAAGCTAGAGAAATCTTTAGAAGCAGAAGGTTATTCTTAATACTATGCTTATATTAGTCCTTAGTAGAAATTTGCATTTTATAAGTCTCTTAGTCTATATATTAAAAGCCTAACTTAAAGCAATATAAATAGAATCTAAGCGTAACTAAGTCTAGAGCTTAGATTCTTAGATAAGATTAAAGTAGTTACTAAGAATATACGTATTATAGAGCTATACTTATAATAAACTAGAGGTAAGCCTTTAATCTTATCCTATAAGTGCTAGTATATACTAAGACGCTGTACTCTAATTATATAAGTATGCTATAATAAAAAATATTCTTTCTATTACTTCTTTATAGATATCTATAAGAAGAATAGAGTAGTTTCTCTAGTCTTAATTATCTATAGAGAGCTAAGCATATATATAGGAACCTATTATCTATCTACGCTATATTTAGTGCTTATATTAGGCAGAATTTGCAAAATTATAAGAAAAATTAACTTTAGATTATATTTTCTTAGTTCTCTATAAGCTAAAGTAACTTAATATAGTATAGAGTAATTAAATAAAATACCTTTAGAGCTTTATAGTCTAATAAAGTAGAATTAAGAGTAAAGTAATAAAGCATTAGTGCTATATATAGGTAATTAAGGCATAGAGTAGTTAAAAAAGTTACTTAATCTAGATAGTTTAATCTTCTATATTTTAAGATTTTAAGAGACTAGAATATCTCTACTAGAGTGCCTTAATCTAATTTAAATAGATTTAATAGCATTACCTGCTATTGTTTTAATTTTAGACTTATAGGCGAAAAGTAGATATTCTGTAATAGAGGCTTTTATCGTAGGTATATCTTGCCTTAGCTAAATAAAGATTATTATAATACAGTATATATCTATCTAATAACATTTAGAACTTAATAATATAGCTTAGAATTAAATATTAAAGTAGCTTATAATAGATCTGTTAAAGTATCTTAAAGTAAGGTCTAGAAGTTCTATAGAGATAACTTAGTTAGTTCTCTTTCTTATAATATTTGCTAGAGCTTAGTAGAAAGTACTAAGCCTCTAATAGTTACTAATTTACGTATTTAAATGCAGCTAAAGCTAAAGTAGAAGCTAGATTATTTAGAAATAATGCTAATTAGTTCTTTAAAAGATTTGCTAGATTCCTATCTAGAATAAGTAATTAGTTATAAAAGAAAAAAAGAGGCATAATAAACTGCAATAATAGCTAAGTATACGCCTGCTAGTAATCTGTATATAAATATATATTTTACGTTAAGAAATACTATAAATCTTTGTAAATAGCTATTAGGCGCTTAGTTAACTTAGATTCTATCTTAATATTAGAGATTTAATAAGTCTCCTAAATAATAGTACTATGCATAGTTAATTTAGCTATAGTATATAATCTTCTTATAAATAGTAAGTATACTTTTCTAATAACTTATATAACGTAGTTTATAAGTAACTTAGCTATCTAAGTAACTTAGCTATCTTACTCTACTAAAACAGCTGCGCAGTAATAATATATAATATCTTAATAATACTAAGCTTAAAAGATCTATACTAAAGAAGATATATAGCTTACTATCTCTAATATTTAATTAAAGTAGATCTAAAGTAAATAACGCGCTATAGCTATCTATAACGTTCTTTAAAGTACTATCTAAGACTATTATATAGAGTACTTTTCTTAATATAACTAGAAGCTAAAAGTAAAGCGCCTTATAAAACTAGAAGAGAAGGTAATTATAGAGCGTATAATTAAGTATTCTATATATAGTCTGTCTATCTTAAAGGCAGATATATAAGATATAGCTAATAGACTACTTAGAGAGCACACTAGTAAGCTTATTAGTAAGAACTAAGTTAATAACTTTATTAAGCGTACTTCTAAGCTATAAATATGCTAGAGCTATCTATATAATTGCTAGTAAGCTACTTATAAGAACTTAGTAATTATCTAGCTCTAGTTTACACTAGTTTAGAGTATAAAGAAGAAGTATAGAGTTATAGATAAGAATATATATAACTTTAATAAGTCTAGCTTCTTAATAAGTAAGATATTCTCTTATGTTGCAGTATTAATACACGAGAATAGTAAAGTACTAATCTATATAACTAAGCTGACTAAGCTTAGAAAGTAGACTAACATTTCTCTGCAATCTGTTTATATATTTAAGCTAGCTCTTCTAATATATTAGAAGAGCAGTAATTAATATAATCTTTTCTCTTAAGTTTGCTTAGCTATAACAGTTATAAGCCTAGCGCTATAGGATTATAGAGTTAATTCTCTACTATGCATCTTATATTTGCTAAGTACTTAAATTAATTATTCTACTACTCTTATTCCTCTTAAACCTCTTAAATTATCCTAATAACATTAGTCTAAATAGACTAAACAGACTAGATAAAACTTCTTTCTATAGTTACTCTTTAAGCTTATAAAGACTAGCTAGTATAGTATATTTAGCTTAAAGTTTACGCTATTAGAAAGTAAGTATAGGACTATATTAATCTAGATAGCTTATTGCAACCTAATCTTCTTAATAACGCTCTCTTATACCTAGGATTATCTACTAAGCTAGTTAAGCTAAAGGATCCTCCTACTAGAGTTACTAATAAAGCAAAAGCTAATTATAAAAAGTCTTTATAAGAATATATTAAAGATATTAAAGCCTATAAAGTTTTATTAGCTAACTATAACGAGAGCAGGCTAGCAAATAGGTATAGATAACTTATATATAGGTATAAGTTAAGGTATAGTTAAGTATAGGTTAACTAAGGTTAAGTTAATGCTAAGACTATATAAGTTAAAGTTAAGTATTATATAAGAAAAGTTAAGTCTAGGTTAACCTAGGTCAATTTTATTATATAATACTTAACTATATAATTAAGTATTATGTAAGCAAAAATTTAATCTTCTAAATTACATAATTTAGTAGTATAGATGCTTTAGAGAGAATAAAAAAAATTATTAAATTTTTGCTTATATAATACTTAACTTTAACTTTAACCCTATTACATAATATACTTAACTATAACCTAAATATCTATAACTATAACCTAACTTATACCTATTCTAGCTAGAAAGTTTAGGTATAGGTTAAGTTAATTTAGAGTTTATATTATATAATACTTAACTATAACCTAACCTATACTTATTTGCTACTCTAAACAAGAGAGTCTAATAATAGAAAGTTCTTACTGCTAAATAGTCTTAAAAAGCTGCTGCACTTGCAAACCTCTAAGACTAGATTATAAAAATAGTCTTACTAGACCTTCTTAAGCTAATATAGATTAGGCTTTTCTAAACAGATAACTTAAGCCTCTAATTATAACTTAAACTACTTAAAGATTAGCTAGCTCTAAGTAAGGCTATAACTTAGAATTAAATTAGATAAGAGTACTAAGCTTACCTAGATAAAGCTAAGCATAGCAGAATTAAGCTAGAGAAGTAGTTTAATAAATAGTAAACTCTCTATGCCTAAGCTTAGACGTATAACGTTCTAGAGATTAAAGAGACTATTACTCTTACTAACTTTCTTAAGATAATTATAGCAAAATATGCCTTAGAATAAGCTTAATAGAAATCAAGCAGAAGTTATAGAAAAGGCATCTCTAGAAAAGAACGATTTAATATTAGATAATATTACTATAGTGTTTAACGCTATGCTAAGTAAGTAATCTAGAAACGCTAAAAAAGAAAAGAGACTATTAATCTTTGCAGTACTAACTCTAAATAGGCAAACTACTTAAAATAGCTTAACTAGAAAAACTAAAAAAGGCCTAAAAGTATGCCCTATACATTAGGTCTTACCTACAAAAGCTCTAATTAGATAAGTTTTATTATTAGAAACTAATTACCTATTTTAAGCTTTAAACAGCAGTAATAGAATTAGCTCTTAGTAATCTAATTAAGCTTAATAATATAGATAAGAAAAAGATCTTAGAATAGTATAATAAGCCTAAATAGCAAGATCTCTGTAAATAGATTAAAAAGTTAGGTTAGTCTACTACTCTAAGAAAGAAAAGATTAGATAAAGATTACTCTATTGCTATTTAAGTAAGCTTAATTAATCTAACTCTCTTTATAAAGAAGTTACTAAAGGTCTATAGTACTACTTTTAATTAGCACTTACTATATTAATCTATAATTCTTAATAGTAGAGTATGCGTCTACTTAGTAAATAATTAGAGCCTAATTAAGAAGAGAACATTTATTAAGACTATAAATAGAGAGTGCGTTAAGGCAGAAACCTAACACTTATCTATTAATAGTATTAGTACTTAGATTATAAGAAACCTAATACTTAAACTAAATAAGCTATATATAGTAGACCTTATACTTACTAACGTAAAGGTTATTAAGAGTTTCTACTTTAATATTATCTTAGAAGCAAGACTTTAAGATTAAGAAAACGTCTAGTATACTAGTTAGGATTAAACGCTCTAATATAGTAACCTATCTAAGAATAAGTTACTCTATACGCTTATTAGAAAGTATAACCTTAACTTTTTAGAATTAATTAAGTCTTTCTATTCTCTAGTCTCTACTATTATAAAAGCTATACTAAGATTATATTATCTATAAAGAAGAGATAGTAATAAGCAAATATAGCACTAATAATTAGGTTATCTTAAGCAAAGAGCACTATAAGCTTTAACTAAATATGCATAAAATATTAAGATTACTAGTATTAGAAGAATTAATTATAAATATTATATAATAGTATACGCCTTATAGATAATCTTAAGAAGACTAAAAGAGAGATTATCTTAACTCTTCTATTAGATCTTATAAGACTTATTTAATATATATTTAGAATAATTAGAAAAGTAATAGTTATTGCTAATAAAGGATAATTATTCTAGAAAGATTAAGAATAATAATCTTCTATTAAAGTTACTACTTAAGATTATAAAAGTTATTAAAAGATACTACTAGAGAGTAAGAATAAAATATAACCTTTTAATTATAGAGATATACTAAGATAGTAATTAGGCAACGTAACTATAGAGAGAATAATTAAGATTTAAGAAATAAGTAGATAAAAATAGAATTGCTATTAAAGCTACTCTATCTTATACTTATAAGCTAAATAGCTTAGCTAAGTATGCAGAATAGAAAATAATT
Organism: Parastagonospora nodorum SN15; assembly: GCF_000146915.1. Taxonomy (NCBI): domain Eukaryota; kingdom Fungi; phylum Ascomycota; class Dothideomycetes; order Pleosporales; family Phaeosphaeriaceae; genus Parastagonospora; species Parastagonospora nodorum. The sequence continues at coordinate 8,397 of NW_001884599.1, read as the reverse complement.
ATAAAGGCAATAAAAATGCGTATAAGCGCAAAACTACTTAATAAGCTTTAGCTAGAGATACTAAATATAGCTGCTTAGCTTTATAGGATAAGCTTAATAGTAATATATAGATATTAATTACTAAATAAGATTCTTAATTCCTAGTTTTAATAATACTTTAGATACTACGAACTAGCAGTTATTTAATTAAGAATAGCTAATCTACGCCTAGATTAGAGTAGTATATATACGTACAGCTATTAAGCTTATCTATTAAATTTAGATTAAGCAGCTAGTATAAGATATAGGTTTTTTAAAACTAATGTCTAGAAGTTATATTAGATACTTAGTAGGCTATTAAGCCTTAAATATCTATAGAATATAGATCTGGTTGACTTAACTAGATTATTATAACTTGCAATATTAGGTTTAATAAAAGTTATTTCTTTTAAGAAAAGAACAATAAGAATATAGAAAAGAAATTAGCGCTTAAGATTGCTAATATCCTGCATAATAGTAAGCTAGATAATCTAAGCCTCTTTATTAAGAATAGATTATATCTAGAAGAGTAGTAAACTAATAAGGTTAGAAGAGATACTAAGAGCAATCTTAGAGGTAAACTAAGTATATAAACTAATTAGATAGCTAGCTAACTAAATAATTAGAGAGTTATATAGAAAGAAACTGCGTAAGATAATAGTATAGCTAGCAATTAACTAAGAATTCGCGCAGAATCTCTAAAAGATTAAAATTAGCTTATAACCTTAGAATCTATACCTAAGCTAGATAATATAGAGAAAAACTTTAGGTATAATACTTAAAGTATAAGAGAAGATTGCTAATAGTAGATGCATTTAGCTAGTAGAGCTAGCCTATCTTACTTTAGTAATTAGATTAGATTATAGAGAGTAATACTGCAGCATATTACCTGCTCTACTACTTAATCTAGAGAACTTAACTTAAATACTCTAGATAAAGCAGATAAGTTACTTATTTAAGCATGCTAGCACTTATAATAAATAACTTCTTCTAATCTAGATATAATAGAGCTATAAACTCTGCGTACTTAGAGAATAAGCTAGAAGTAATAAAGCAAAGCACTAGAAAATAATTAAGAAATAAGTATCTATCTACCTTTGCGCAGAAGAAAGAAAGATAGTAATTAAGATAACTAGATAGGAGAGTATAGGTACTAGAGTATATACACTAATTACTAATCTAGATAATAATAATAGTTTTATTAGGGCTAACTTTTAGAATACTTTCTTACTAGGCGTAAGAAGAGCGTAAGATAATTAAAAGAGTTATAAATCTATAAATGCTGTAATTATAGCAGCTACTCTAACTAATTAAATACTAAAGTTAATCTAACTATACTAAAATAAGCTTCTAGACTTACTTAACACTTAGAAATAATTTCTTTAATATAAATATAAGGATGTAGTTTAAAAGCTGCAATAAGGATAAGAGATTAAATAGCTTTATAAGAAAGATATCTAAATAATTTAGCTAATAAGCGAAGCAATAATCTAACTAATTCTATTAAAGTAAGTTTAGATCTATAAGTTTAATTAAGATAGTATACTACTTAAAGTGCAAAGCACGTATAGTTATATAAGAAGATCTTTAAGAAAAAGACTTACTTAATTTAACTTATACTGCTACCTTAGCAGCAAGATTATTTTAAGCAGCAATAGCTATAGCTGCCTACTTTAATCTAAAAGTTATGCAAAATAACGTAATAGAAGTATTTCTTAATATAATAATTATAAAGAAGAACTCTATACTATATAAGCTTTCTAATAGTTTTAAGAAACCTAGAATATGCGTTAAGCTTAATTAAGCACTTTACAGTATAAGAGACTTATTACTTCTATAGTATAAGAAGTTTTTAGAAACACTCTAACTATTAGGCCTTATCTTATTAAAAGAAGAACTCTGCCTCTTCTTTAATAAAGATAAGAAAGTTCTAATACTTTTCTACGTTAATAATATCCTTTTACTATATTATAAAGCTTATAAAGCTTTTGCAAAAGACCTATAGATTAAGATTACTATAAAGTATAAGATATAAGAATAAGAGCTAGCAGAGTAGTTCTTAGATATAAGAATTATTAGAAACTAAGAAAAGAGAATAATTACGCTAGTTTATAATACCTATATTAAGAAGATTGCAAAGAAGTTTAACTTAATTAATAGAATCTTTCTAGCTACTTCTCTACTATTAGAAGAGCTTAAGAAGTTTAAGAGAGAAGCTACTAAGTAAGAAGTTAAGCTTTACTAGAAAAAGGTTAGATTAGCATTATATACTATAATAATACTATACTTAGATATAGCTTTTGCAGTATTAAAGCTGTTATACTATCTAACTAATTCTAGCTAAATATATATAAGCATAATTAATTAAGTTATTATATATCTATATTATATATAATAGAAAGCGATCTAATACAGCAATTATAATAGTTCTAACCTTATAATATATAGAGACGTATTATTTGTAGATAACTTAATTACCTAGCGCTTATCTTATAGATATATAGCTATACTCTTTAGAGAAGCTATCTTATAGAAAGCTGCTTAGCAAAGTATAGTAATAACCTCTATAACTAAGGCTAAGCTTATTGCACTTAAGCATGTTACAAAGAAAACTATAGCCTTAAAAAGATTCTTTAATAAACTTATATTTAATCTAGGCAATTTATAGAAGATTTAGTGTAATAACTAGCAAATAATTAGACTTATTATTAGTTAAAATAAGTAAATTACTACCTATCTTTAATATATTAATATATAAAATATATAGCTTAGATAAGAATACGCAAAAGAATTATTCTTAGTAGAGTACTTACTAATAAAGAAAATGCTAGCAGATAGACTAACTAAAGCTCTTATCTATTAATAATTTAATTACTTTAAGTAGCTTCTAAATCTTAAGAATATAGTTAGATTAGTTATAGTTAATAGCAGTAAGATATAATAGCATTAGCTTAATTACTATTAAAAAGAGCCTTTAAGACTAAGAAAGCTTAAGTAGAGCAAAAAGAGGCCTTTTTAACTATCTACTACTCTAAAAAGATTATTTAATTTAGCATATCTATATAAGAAGTAAGAAAAACTACGCCTAAAGCGTTAAGAAAGAAAAAGTTTACTTAATAGCAAGAAGATTAAATAGAGATACTTAGTTAAGAAAGTCTAAAGCTATCTGCATAAAATATAGCAAATTCTCTATAATAAAAAGTATAGAAGTATAATGCTTATTACGATTAAGTTAAGCTAAGATATAGTAGTAATTATAAATATCTAAAGCAGTAGAGAGTAAATCTTTAGTAACTCTATAGCAATTAAGACGCTTCTCTTACTTTACTATTCTTATTCTTATATAGAATAAAAGAAAGCTTATTACTCTACTTAAAGTAACGCATATCTTTATTATCTAATAAGTAGTAATTAGCGTAGCTATAGCTAAAGTAATCTACTAAATTTATAATAAGAAAAAGGTTAGTAGTAGAATTATTTATACTAAGAAGCTTAAAGAAGAATAGATTAAGTAGTAGAGTAGAAGTACTAAGTAGCATAACTTTCTTACTACTAGTTAAAGAGATAGTAGTACTACTATAGTTAGCTTAATTACTACTACTAAACTTAGAAGTAGAAGAAGTTAGCGCTAGTTAATTATTATAAGCACTCTAACTCTAGGCAGCAGCAGTAAGCTAACGATTTAACTTAACTAATCTAGAAACTTAAGAATTAGCATTAGAAAGCTGCTAAGACTACTAAGAAGTTTAGAAAGAAGAGTAAATTAGACCTTGCTTAGTCTCTCTAAAGGTAGAATACTTTAATTAATCTTTATAAGGCTTTGCTATAGTACTAGTCTTAATAGACTTAACTATAATAGGTTAAGAAATATCTTTTAGACGCGCTTCTTAATTAGCTTTATTCTTTATAAAGTGCTCTTCTTATTTAATATAAAGCTTCTTTAAGCGTGCTAATTTATTAGCTTTAGCCTTCTTAATCTTCTTAAGACTAGATTAAGTTTTAGTAATATACTTATTAAGCTCTCTTACCTAAGCTTCTAATCTTAATAACTTAAGATTAGCTTTACTATTACTAATTATTATTACTAGATTAGAGCTAGTTAGATTAATAGTGCTCTATCTAGTATTATCTATAATAATAAGCAGAATATTAAATAAGTATTTCTGCTTAAACTAAAACAGAAGCTTATACTACGCCTCTATAAAGAGAGCGTTTTAAACGTTAGCAGTATCTAGAATCTACTTAGCAGGTAACTTAGAAGGCTTAGAGATTAAAATAATTAGCTTAGTGCTATAAAGGCTACTATTTAATCTACTTAAGCTTACTGCCTTATAAGAAAAAGAAGAATTTAATCTATAAAGGTTAGTTAGAGTAGCCTTATTTCTTCTCTTCTCTCTAGGCACTTTTTTAGGCGTAGAAGAAGCAGAATAAATAGACTTATATAAGCTGCTTAAAGAGAGACTTAACTCTAGATTAGTAGAATACTAAACAGAGCTACTAGATGCAGCTTAAGCTAGTTAGGAAGAAGTAGCATAACTAGAATAAATTAATTTCTTATTTATGCTAAGAGAGGTATTAATATAATCTATTTAGTTATTAAAAGTAACTAGAGCGTTAAGATTAAAGCTAGCTAAGGTTAAAGCGCTCTTATTATTAAATAGCTTATTAAGTATATTAGTCTTATAACTAAAAGGCTTAGCTTACTTACTACGCTTAGATTCTAGAGAACTAGAGCTTAGGCTAGAAAGATTACTAGCAGGTACTATAGTCTTATTCTTCTTCTTATTATCTTAAATAGAGGCCTAGTAGATAGATACCTTTAAAGAAGTTAAATTAGTTAAGAGCAACTTTCTATTAGAGCCTATTTTTTAACTAAAAGAATCTAAATAAAGTTATAAAGGCGTAAGTAGCATAGCTTTCTTTGCGCGCTTAGAAGTTAGATTAGATATAGTAGTTTTAGATTAATCGCGCTTAAAGCTAGATAGCTTATTATAACTAGCAATATACTTATAGACCTTATCTATAAGCTTATTTCGCCTATTAGTATACTTAGAAGTGTGCAAAGAATTAGTATAGAGCTATTATATAAGATTAATAACTACTAATAGTTATAGTTACTATATTGCCTATAGCGTAGTTATATAAAGCTATTATCTTAGTTATAAAGAGCTTAATACTATAGTATAATTAGTATAAGAGATAACTAGAATAAGGTAAGAAATATACCTTAGAATATACTACTTTAGAGTTATAGGCAGCGTAATAACCTTAACTTACTACTCTTATTAATATATTTAAGGCTTATTCTTAGTTAAGTTACTTAACTACTTAGAGAATATAATTAGCGTAAGAGCTCTTGCAGAGTACTCTAGTAACTAGCTTTAATAGAGTATCTAGAGCTAAATTGCTCTTCTTAGAAGCTAACTTCTACTAATTAATTTAAGCTAAAGTATATATGCCTTTTAAATCTAATGCCTTAGAGAAATAAGTAGCGTAAGTATTCTTAAGATTCTTCTTCTACGCTAGAGTAGCTATTACTTCCTTTTACTACAAAATAGCTAAGTTAGTATAACTAATAGCTTAGAGTTTAAAGCAATTATAATGCAGAGTATACGCAAGATACTTAAGTACCCTCTTAATTAGTAGGGACTTACTAGAGCTATAGTTAGTAGATTAAAATTCTTAAAGCTAAGTAGTAGAGTATTAAAAGAATTATAAGGCGCAGAGTAAGATATTAATATTACGCGCGCTAAGGCTAAATACGCAAGTTAACTAATCTCTATAATAATGCAATAATAAATAGATGCTTACTAATTAAGTAATTAGAGCAGAGTAGAAGTAGAATAATAGCTTATTTATATGTATACTGCATAACATTATCTTAATTAAATAAAGTAATTAAGATAGAGAGTATATTATAGTATTAATATATAAGAATAGTAAAGTACTAATCTACGTAACTAAGCTAACTAAGCTTAGAAAGTAGACTAACGTTTCTCTATAATCTATTTGTATATTTAAGCTAGCTCTTCTAGTATATTAGAAGAGCAGTAATTAATATAATCTTTTCTCTTAAGTTTGCTTAGCTACAATAATTTCTTTTCTTATTATAGCTTTAAACTATATCTTATATTTATATTAGAGAAGTTATTTCTAAGTCTTAGGTAGATCTAGAAGCTTATTTTAGTATAGTTAGGTTAAATTTAGTATTTAATTAGTTAGAGTAGCTGCTATCTATTATAGCATTTATAGATTTATAACTCTTTTAATTATTCTATGCTCTTCTTACGCTTAGTAAGAAAGTATTCTAAAAGTTAGCTTATAAACTATTATTATTATCTAGATTAGTAATTAGTGCATATACTCTAGTATCTATACTTTCTATCTAGTTATCTTAATTACTATTTCTTCTTCTTCTTCTACGTAAAGGCAGATAAGTACTTATTTCTTAATTATTTTCTAGTACTTTACTTTATTATCTTTAGCTTATTCTTTAAGTATATAGAGTTTATAGCTCTATTATACTTAAATTAGAAGAAGTTATTTACTATAATTACTAGTATACTTAAATAACCGTAACTTATCTGCTTTATCTAGAGTATTTAAGTTAAGTTCTTTAGATTAAGTAGTAGAGTAAGTAATATACTATAGTATTACTCTCTATAATCTAATCTAATTACTAGAGTAAGATAGGCTAGCTCTACTAGCTAGATATATCTACTATTAGCTATCTTCTCTTATACTTTAAGCATTAAGCTCTAAGTTTCCTCTTATATTATTTAGCTTAGGTATAGATTCTAGAGTTATAAGCTAATTTTAATCTTTTAAAAGTCTTATATAAATTCTTAGTTAATTGCTAGCTATGCTATTATCTTATATAGTTTCTTTTCTATATAACTTTCTAATTATTTAGTTAGCTAGCTATCTAATTAGTTTATATAATTAGTTTACTTCTAAGATTACTCTTAGTGTCTCTTCTAATATTATTAGTTTGCTACTCTTCTAGGTATAATCTATCTTTAATTTAAAGACCTAGATTATCTAGCTTACTATTATGCAGGATATTAGTAATCTTAATACCTAATTTCTTTTCTATATTCTTATTATTTTTTTTCTTAAAAGAAATAACTTTTATTAAATCTAAATATTATAAGTTATAATAACCTAGTTAAGCAAAGAGATCTATATTCTATAGATATTTAAGGCTTAATAGCTTACCAAGTATCTAATATAAATCTCTAGAGTTTAGTTTTTAAAAAACTAATATTTTATACTAGCTAATTCTAATCTAAATTTAATAGATAAGCTTAATAGCTATACGTATATATACTACTCTAATCTAGGTATAAATTAGCTATTCTTAATTAAATAATAGCTAGTTTATAGTACCTAAAGTATTATTAAAACTAGGAATTAAGAACTTTATTTAATAATTAATATCTATATAGTGCTGTTAGGCTTATTCTATAAAGCTAAGTAGCTGTATCTAGTATTTCTAGCTAAAGCTTATTAAGCAGGTTTACGCTTATATATATTTTTATTATCTTTATAATTATTTTCTATCTTATATACTTAGCTAGGTTAGCTTTCAGCTACTAATTTTGTAAACTATATTTTATAACTATATTTTATACTCTAGTTAATCTTACTAATGTAATACAGTAACAGCTCTCTCTACTCTTATTAAGTAACTTTTCTATATATAAGTTCTAGCATTAAACATTAAACACTAATACTCTAGAACTCTATAATCTAATAAATAGGCTTGCTGCTAATAAGCTGCCTTGCTTAGCATCTATAGTAGCAGGTGCTCTGTAAATAGCTATATTAAATGCGTTACTCTTAGAATTATTGCTATCTATTTAACGCTCGCTAGCTCCTAAAGCTTCTTAAGAAAATTCTCTTTATAGCTATAAGGATCTATTACTGCATAATACTCTACTACCTAGTTTATAAGCATAGCTGCCTGCTTACTTATTACTCTCTTATCTATATAAGAATTATTTCTAGAGATAGAGTAACTTAGCAGCGCGTATTCTAGCTAGTATATCTTAATTATATCTATAATATAGAGGTATATAACGCTACTGCTGCCTTATAGTATAATATAACTAACGTTATATTACGCAAGAAGATAGTTAGTAGCAAGAGAGCTAATAATTAACTTATAGAACTAATTCTATAATATTAATAACGTAGCAGCATAGCTATCTATCTACTAGCTATCTTTAAATATAGCTAGTAAGCTAACATATCTAGATAAGCTTAAATGCATAATTTTAATAACGTATTAGCTATTAAGCTTTAATAGTATTAAAGGTAATATAATGCAATCTAGCAAGGTTAAGTATTAGAAAGAGTAGTAGGTCGCTAAGAAGA
>NW_001884600.1:7471-38892 GCF_000146915.1 Parastagonospora nodorum SN15 | reverse complement strand
TATATACATAGTCTCATCTAGATTATATAATATTTAAGGTTATAATAGTCTTATAGATATTTAATACTTTTTCTAGCTAAGAATATAATTTATTATTATTACTAGTATCCTACTTTAGCTTTGTTAAGCTAATCTTACTATATAAGTTAATATCTAGTTTTATTAATAAGAATTAATTCTTATCTGTTATTAATAAGTCTTTAAATATATTTCTATTAGAACTTATTATCTAATATCTAAGTTAGTTCTTATTAAAGATTAATATATCTTTATATATATCTAGTGCTTTATACTTCTTATAAAGTCTTATTATAAGATCTAATTATTTCTCTTTAGTATTGCTAAGCTAATATTATGCATAAGTAGTCTGTTATAGCTAAGTAAACTTAAGAGAAAAGATTATATTAATTACTACTCTTCTAATATATTAGAAGAGGTAGCTTAAATATACAAACAGATTATAGAGAAATATTAGTCTACTTTCTAAGCTTAGTTAGCTTAGTTACGTAGATTAGTACTTTACTATTCTTATATATTAATACTATAATATACTCTCTATCTTAATTGCTCTATTTAATTAAGATAACGTTACGTAGTTATTATATAAATAAGTAATTTCTCTACTTCTACGCTAAGCTTATTACGTAATTAGTAAGCCTCTATTTATTATTATATTATTATAGAAATTAGTGTTAGAGTTATGCGTTTAGTCTTAGCGCGCGTAATATTAATATCTTACTCTACGCCTTATAATCTTTTAATACTCTACTACTTAGCTTTAAGAATTTAATCTGCTAACTATAGCTCTAGTAAGTTCTACTAATTAAGAGGTACTTAAGTATCTTATGCATACTCTATATTATAATTACTTTAAACTTTAGGCTATTAGTTATACTAACTTAGCTATTTTGCAGCAAAAGAGAAAAATAGCTACTCTAGCGTAGAAGAAGAATCTTAAGAATACTTACGCTGCTTATTTCTCTAAAGTATTAGATTTAAAAGGTATGCGCGCTTTAGCTTAAATTAATTAGTAAAAGTTAGCTTCTAAGAAGAGTAATTTAGCTCTAGATACTCTATTAAAGCTTTCTAGTAGTATACTCTATAAGAGCTCTTATGCTAATTATATCTTTAAGTAGTTAAGTAACTTAACTAAGAATAAGCTTAAATATATTAATAAGAGTAGTAAGTTAAGTTATTATACTGCTTATAATTCTAAGTAGTATATTCTAAGGCATATTTCTTATCTTATTTTAGTTATCTCTTATACTAATTATACTATAGTATTAATTTCTTTATAACTAAGATAATAGCTTTATATAACTACGCTATAGTATAATATAGTAACTATAACTATAAGTAATTATTAATCTTATTATAGCAGCGTTATACTAATCTTTTTATAGACTTCTAAGTATACTAATAGGTAAAATAAGCTTATAGATAAAGTCTATAAGTATATTACTAGTTATAATAAGCTAATTTAGCATTAAGCGTAACTAATCTAAAACTACTATATCTAATCTAATCTCTAAGCGTATAAAGAAAGCTACGCTACTTATACCTTCGTAACTCTATTTAGATTCTTTTAGTTAGAAAATAAGCTCTAATAGAAAGTTGCTCTTAACTAATTTAACCTCTTTAAAGGTATCTGTCTACTAGGCCTCTATTTAAGATAATAAGAAGAAGAAAGAGACTATAGTGCCTGCTAGCAATCTTTCTAGCCTAAGCTCTAGTCTTCTAGAATCTAAGCGTAGTAAGTAGGCTAAGCTTTTTAGTTATAAGACTAATATACTTAATAAGCTATTTAATAATAAGAGCGCTTTAACCTTAGCTAGCTTTAATCTTAATACTCTAGTTACTTTTAATAACTAAATAGATTATATTAATACTTCTCTTAGCATAAATAAGAAATTAATTTATTCTAGTTATACTGCCTTTTCTTAACTAGCTTAAGCTATACTTAGTAGCTCTATTTAGCATTCTACTAATCTAGAGTTAAGTTTTCTTTTAAGCAGCTTACGTAAGCCTATTTATTCTATTTCTTCTGCGCCTAAAAAGGCGCCTAGAGAGAAGAGAAGAAATAAGACTACTCTAACTAACTTTTATAGATTAAATTCTTCTTTTACTAGTAAGGTAGTAGGCTTAAGTAGATTAAATAGTAGCCTTTATAGCACTAAGCTAATTATTTTAATCTCTAAGCTTTCTAAGTTATCTACTAAGCAGATTCTAGATGCTGCTAATATTTAAAACGCTTTCTCTATAAGAGCGTAGCATAAGCTTCTATCTTAGTTTAAGTAGAAATACTTATTTAATACTCTGCCTATTATTATAGGTAATACTAGATAGAGCCTTATTAATCTAACTAGCTCTAATCTAGTAAAGAAGGTTAATAATAGTAGCTCTAATTTAGAGGTAATAAGATTAGAGGCTAAAGTAAAGAAGCTTATAGCTTATGCTACTACTACTTAACTTAATCTTAAGATATTTAATTAGGCTAAAGCTAATATAGCAGCGCACTTAAAGAAGCTTCTTATTAAATAAGAAGCATATCTTATAAAGAAGAAAGCTAATTAAGAGGCGTATCTAAAGAATATTTCTTAATCTACTATAATTAAGTCTATTAAGACTAGTACTATAGTAAAGCCTTATAAAGATTAATTAAAGTATCCTACTTTTAGAAAGACTAAGTAAGATTTAATTTACTCTTCTTCTTAAACTTCTTAGTAGTCTTAGCAGCCTTCTAATACTAATTCTTAAGTTTCTAGATTAGTTAAGTTAAATTATTAGCTTACTGCTGCTGCCTAGAGTTAAGATGCTTATAATAGTTAACTAGCGCTTACTCTTTCTGCCTCTAAGTTTAGTAGTAGTAATTAAGCTAACTATAGTAGTACTGCTATCTCTTTAACTAGTAGTAAGAAGATTATGCTACCTAGTTCTACTACTCTATAGCTTAATCTATTTTCCTTTAAGCTTTCTTATATAACTAACTCTAATACTAATCTTTTTCTTTATTATAAATTTAGTAAATTAACTTCTAGGTTAAAGCTTATGCTAAATTTACTATCTATTAGATAATAAAGAGGCGCATTACTTTAACTAGAGTAATATTATCTCTTTTACTTTATTTAAGAATAAGATAGTAAGATAAGAGAGGTATCTTAATTATTATAGAGTTTCTTAGAATTCTCTTGCCTCTACTCTAGATATTTATAAGTAATACTATACCTTAGCTTAACTTAATTATAATAAGCATTATGCTTCTATACTTTATATTATAGAGAATTTAATACGTCTTATATAGATAGCTTTAGATCTTCTAAACTAAGTATCTTAGTTTAATCTTCTTACTATTAAGCAAACTTTTTCTTTCTTAATACTTTAAGCATAGTTCTCCTTACTTCTTATATAGATATGCTAAATTAAATAATCTTTTTAGAGTAGTAGGTAGTTAAAAAGGCTTCTTTTTGCTATACTTAAGCTTTTTTAGTCTTAAAGGCTCTTTCTAATAGTAATTAAACTAATACTATTATATCTTATTGCTATTAACTATAACTAATCTAACTATATTCTTAAGATTTAAAAGCTACTTAAAGTAATTAAATTATTAATAGATAAGAGCTTTAGTTAGTCTATCTGCTAGCATTTTCTTTGTTAGTAAGTACTCTACTAAGAATAATTCTTTTGCATATTCTTATCTAAGCTATATATTTTATATATTAATATATTAAAGATAGGTAGTAATTTGCTTATTTTAACTAATAATAAGTCTAATTATTTGCTACGTCAGGAAAACTAAAAATCTGTTAAATATTTATTTCTATTGATACTATAGAATTGACTGTGTCGCTAGCGAGTTGATTAATTTAAGAAATTTATGTTTATTATTAAATATACTTTAAAACAAAACTTCGTCGAAATAGTTAGTACTGTTAGAATTGTTAGAACTATTAACGCGACAGTCTAGCACGTAACTTTACTATCTTTAACTGTTATATTTTCTTTCTCTCTACCTACTCTATCTTCCTACCTGCGCTATTAAAGTTTACTTCTTTAATATACTTTTCTTAGTATCTTACTATATATTTACTTCTTTCTGCATTATAACTAGATATTATAGATATTACTAGAAAAAGCTTTATTAGGATTATTAGTAATATAAGAATTATTCTATTACTATACTAGTCCTGCATTCTATACAGTTATCTCACTGTTAAGCACTGTTAAGCACTGTTAAGCACTATTAAGCATCTTTCTTAGCAGTGCGCTAGACCTTAGTAGAGTGCTTCTAAACTTATAATAATTAGTTTAGTTTAATGCTAGTCTATGCGTTAATCCGTAACTGTCAATCCTCTACCTTATAGTTTATCTTAGGAAGTTGTTTTAACGTCCTGCTTACCTAGTACTTTAAGTTCTAGTTTACTGTCTAAGTTAAAATAGACAATGCTAATACATATTTCTGCTAACTAGCTAAGTTAGTACACTTAGAACATAAATTAATTCTATATATTCTGCCTATCTTACAGCTCTATAATGACGACGTGCGTAGCTTCTGTTAGTATAATTACCTCTGCAAATGCTATTAAAGCTACTATAATCTAAGGCCTATCTAGATCTCTCTATTTAGCAAGCTTAAGGTTAATTTCGTGCTATGTTATACCTCTCTGCATAACTAAGACGCTCTTATTACTAAACTTCTCTCTTAAGCTTAGCTATGTTACTGCCTGCACGATTAGTTTATATAACTCTATAAGGATTTTAGCGCAGACTTTCTTTAGCAGTAGTAGTATATTAGCTGCTTTTGCTGCATCTTCTGCTGTAATGCTCTATATTTAGCTTAGCATTTCTAGAATTTTAACCTTAGAGCATAAATTTAATAGGTTTTAAAACTTTAAGCTGCTTTTAGTTATAGCATGCGCCTCCTCGTACTAGGAAATAGTCCTTGCTTAGGTTAGTAAAGAGGTCCTTTTATGCTATTTAACGTAAAGCGTTTAACTTTGCAGCTGCTATATATTTTAAACTATGCTGCCTTTAGAGTAGTAAGCGCAGAGTAGGATGCTATTGCTTATATCTTAAAGCAGTTAAAGATTACACGTCTGCTAGCTTCTGATTTATTAAGGCCTTCTTTTTTTAGAATATCTCTGCATTATTGCTTAGCGTTTTATACTATGCTAAGGAAATCTAGACATAGGCAGCTTTAGAAGTAAGGCAGGAAGTTGCTCTTAATGCTAGATATTAGTTTGCTCTATAAGTCGCGCGTCTTTAATATTCTTTTTAATATAAACCTCTGCGCTACTGCTGCTTCTTAAGATATAAGTTCTTTATACTTATAAGACGACTTATATTTGCTTACGTTGTGCTTTATATTAGCAATTATATTGCGCTATTGTTTAGCTATTGCTAGGCTATTAAGAGCTGTATTTTAGTAAGTCCTATAAGATAGTGTCTCTGCAATTAACTAGTAGACTATATCTTCTATCTTATAGATGCAATCGCTAGTTATAGAGTCTCTCTTATTAGTAGCGTTAAACTAGTTAGAGACCTCTTTCTTATTTTAAAAGCTAATAAGTGCTAGCGATACGAAGATTAAGATCTTATTTAGTTCTTATTCTATAGGCGTTCTAGATAGAGCCTATGCTTTCTATTAGTATCTATAGTTATAGCTTCGAATATCCTAGTAAAACTTAGCTATAATTATACTCTCTGACTTGCAATTATAGAATTTATTAAATATAGTCTGCTCTTATATAGTAATATAACTAGGAAGCAGTATCGCCCTCTTTTCTATATAAGAACTGCCTTTGCGTATGATCGTTCGCTGTGCTGTAACGCTTATAGTATTATAAGCTCTAAATATATGCTTATCTACCTTTCTGAAGCTGCAGACTATTATAAACTATACTGCTAATAGTGCTAGATAGTGCTTTGTAGCCTTAGAGTGCACAGCAGGCGTATTCGCTTCTAGTATTATCTAGTAGACTGTTTCTTAATAATCTACGCCTTCTAGCACGTAGCTCTATAGAGCGACTAACTTATTAGTAGCAGCGAGCGCTTTGAAGATAGCGTTAGTAGTATTAATTTGCATCTCTATTGCTTTCTCTTTTGTTAGTCTGCCTATGTTCTCTAAGAGAGAGTTACTAAAGAAGCAGAACTATAGAGCTAGCAGATTGCTTAGGTTGCACTACGTAGAGTTTGCAAGATCTATTATAACTACTTTATTCTTCTAGGCATTAGCTGCTCGCCTCTAACTAGTTATTATTGTAGCTGCTTATTAAGATTTAGCGTTAAAGGAGAGGCTTCTTTTATACGCGCAGTAGAACGTTCTCTTGCCTTTAGTAGAATATAGCTTATCGTTATCGTTAACTACGTTATATTCTATCGCGTTACTTTCTGCTTGCGCATTTTGCACTTCTGTCTAGTTCTTAAAGTAAACGTGTTCTATAAAGATAGCGAGTACTATTGCTTGCGTTTTGCCTATGCCTATAGCGTTAGCAAAGATCCTGCTATTATTAGATAATAACTCTTTAAAGTAGAGAATGTATGCGTCTGTAAGCTAGTATAGAGTAAAGTTATAACTAACCTCTTAACATGCTAGTAGCTTTATTATGCGCTTATTCTAGAGGTTATTAATTAAAATGCTAAAGAATACTGCAGCTGAAGTCTACTCTTCTAGAGTATAGTGTTCTATTGCTATCTCTACTCTTATAGAGAGACTGTCTCTCGTTCTAGTTTATTTATTAGCAGAGTAAATAGTAGTTAACTGTCTTCTATAGTAGACTTACTTAGCGTTTAATAAGGCTTTAAGCCTTTTCTTTTATTTTCTAGTAAGGTCTTTTGCTGTTGTTGCCTTCTTATCCTCTAAGTTATTCTTAGAGTTAATATCTAAGCTGCTGTCTAAGCAGTAGTTGTCGCTATCTAGTAGGCTATTTAGCTAAGTCTTGCGCTCCTAAGCTTCTTTCTTCTCTTTCTCTTTTTTAGCCTTAGCTAGCTCCTCTTTATCTCTAGTCTTCTTAAGCTGCGCTTCCTTTTCTAACTGCTTTCTTTTTAGCTAATTAAGCGCAGGCTGCTGCTCTATCTCTCTTGCGTAGGCGCAGGACATCGCTGCTAGTATTAGAGTTCTCTAAATCTTTGTCTTTCTTAGTTCTTCTTCTGCTTGCTTTTATATGTCTGCTGTCTGCTGCCTTTAGTCTTACAGCGCTTAAGAGAAAGTCTGTTTAGTATAAGTTTAGAATATTAGCCTCTCTTCTTAGGTAGTAAGAGCTGTTCTAGTAGTAAGAGCTATTCTAGTAGTTCGTTAGGTTAGAATGTTACTGCATATAGATATTAGTAGTGTATATTTTAGTTTTAAGAGTTCGTGCTATACCTTTATTAGAATTACCTAGCAGTTTTATTATCTAGTATAATAGCATTACTGCTCTAAGCTTTCTTAACTTAATATAAGAGTTAACGGTGCCTAGCAAGTTATTATTATCCTTAATAAGCGTTATCATTAACGTATCTATAATCTAAGAGGTGCCTGCTTAGTACTAATTAGAGTACTTAGGCAATAATAAATGCTAGATAAGAGTATTGTACTTAAGGTGCTAAGCTCTAACTTTAAAGTAGTTCTCTTCTAATTTCTGCTAGCTTTCCTTCGTTATTAGCCTAAATATAGAGAATTATTTAACGATAGAGTAATGACACAGCGTCTACTAAGGCAATATTAGCGTTATTTAAGATAGCTAGCTTAGTAAGTGATGCAACGCTAAACTTATTAGTTATTAACGCTGTAGACCTATTAGACACGATAGATAAAGACTGTTGCTGCGCTGTCTTAGATAGTATTAGCGTTAGCATGTTGCTTAGGTTCTCTATCTTAACCTTAGCGCTGTACTAACGCATCTTAGCTAGTATTATTGTCTAGATAGTTCTAGCTGCAGCCTCGTAGAAGACTTTAGGTATTTGCGCATTTTGCAGCTGTATATATTTAGCTACTACAAGCTAGTCCTTTAATATTAGTAAACGTAAGCTCTTTAGAAGCTGTAATTAGCTCTTTTCTAATTAGATCTTCTTAAGTAGGTTCTTTTTCTTAACATAGCTTATAAGGTCCTCTATAAGTTTAATAACTTCTAAGGTTGTGATTCTATATCTTTCTCTTACATTTGTTTGTAACATGCTGTTAGAGCTTATTATATTAGCCTTGCTCTTATACTACTCTAGTTGCTTTAGCGGCGCCTATTCTATATTACTGTTATTGTTGCTATTACGTTCAGCTATAATAGCTTTGCGCCTAGAGTAGAAGATAGTTAGCAACTGTGTATAATCGTTAGACTATTGCTAAAAGTGCGTATTAATATATAGATGTTGCTTAGAAGAGTGCGCTTACTAACTATAGAGAGTTTAAGTGCAGTTGCAGGTTATTAATATAGGAAGCGCGTTATTAACGTAAGAAGCACGTTGTAGATTTAAGAAGCGCGTTGCTATAATAGTAGCAATATAGCGAAACGTATTAGTAGATAAAATAATAATAAAAAGGAATTATAGCGTGATGTATAAAGAGCTTAGGCTTTAATGCGCAGAGCTTATAGAAAATATAATGTTATTATATAGCTGAAAAGGTTGTTAGTTGCGTTGCGTTTATATGCACTAGGCAAATATGCTAGATGCAGATAGGATAATAGGTAAGAGTAAGTGTAAAGTTAAGTAATAATAATATTTTAACTTAAGAGCCGCTCTGCATAGCAGGCATGCTTTAGTCTAGCAGAACTTAATTATGCTAAATAGGTTGCTTGCTGCAGTCTAGTAACTGTTAAGATTTTCTAGGATAGTGTAGTACTATCTCTTACTATTCTCTGCCTGCTACGGGCCCTGCGCGCAGGGCATTAAGAGAATACTGCGTAGAGAGATATTAGTTTAGCTTTGTTAAGCTAGTATATATTAAACTATAGAGTAATTAGTTTATCCTGCAGTTATCTAGAGTTAGGGTTAGAGCAGCTTTAAGCTTAATATTATTTAGATGCGGTGTAGTAGTCGTTATCTTTATTAGTCTAGGGTAGTGTAGTACTGTCTCTTACTATCTCTTACTGTCTTCTCTCTCTTACTACTGCGAGTCCTGCGCGCAGGGCACTAGAAGGATATTACGTAGAGAGTATTAGTCTAACTTTGTTAGGCTAGTGTGCATTAAACTATAGAGTAATTAGTTTATCCTGCAGTTGTCTGAAGTTAGAGTTAGAGCAGCTTTAAGCTTAATGTTATTTAGATATAGTGTAGTAGTCGTTATCTTCGTTAGTCTAGAGTAGTGTAGCACTGTCTCTTGCTATCTCTATCTGCTACTGCAAGTTCTAGGCGCTAGGTATTAGAGAGTATATTGCTTAGAGGTTATAAGTCTAGCTTTGTTAGGCTAGTAGGCATTAAATTACATATTTGTTACTCTGTCTAGCTGTTGTTTAAAGTTAGAGTCTAAGTACCTTTTAAGCATAATGTTGCATAGAAGTTATATAGAATCTAAGAGCCTTGTTAGTCTAGAGCAGTGCAGCACTATCTCTTACTATCCTTATCTGCTACTGCGAGTCTTAGGCGCTAGGTATTAGAGAGTATATTGCTTAGAGATTATAAGTCTAGCTTCGTTAGGCTAGAGAGCATTAAATTATATATTTATTACTCTGTCTAGCTGTCGTTTAAAGTTAGAGTTAGAGTATATTTTAAGTATAATGTTACTTAGAAGTTATATAGGATCTAAGGGCCTTATTAGTTAGAAGTAGTGCAGCACTGTTCTTTACAGTTCTTCTCTGCTATTATAACTCTTAGGCGCTAGATATCTAAGAGGACAGCGCATAGAGAGCATGAGTCTAGCTTTGCTAGGCTAGTAGGCATTAAATTATATATTTATTACTCTGTCTAGCTGTCGTTTAAAGTTAGAGTCTAAGTATCTTTTAAGTATAATGTTGCGTAGAAGTTGTGTATAATCTAAGAGCCTTATTAGTTAGGAGCAGTGCAGCACTGTCTCTTATAGTTCTCCTCTGCTATTATAACTTCTAGGCGCTGGATACCTAAGAGGATAGTGCGTAGAGGTTATAAGTTTAGCTTTATTAAGCTAGTAGGCATTAAACTACAGATTTATTGCTTTGTCCTGTAACTGCTAGGAGCAGAGTAATAGAGTAACTTTAAGCTTAGGCGTTATACTATAACTTAGACACTGCAGTCTTAGTAGCGATATTATGTATATTAGGTTAGTTTACGCAGTTAGAGAGGGGCTAGCAACTGTGCGTTGTGAAGAGGAGCTTAGTAGTATTATAATAGTTTAATTAGAGCTAGAACCTACGCAGATGTTATCTTAGAGAAATACGTCAGCATTATAAGAGACAAAGAATATTATATTATGCTATTTTTATACTGTGTAGCAGTAGAGGCAATGCGCAATGTTAAGAAAGCATTATTACTTCGTTAGAAGAGAGAGATAGAGGTTTGCTATAGGAGACGTGCGCTGATAGAGCATTAGTGTAAACTGCGTCTATGTATACGCCTCGCAAGCACTATCTTATCTAGAAACTATAATAACCTAGTATTTTCTATAACTTAACTTAAGGTATTAGGCGTCGTAACTGCTACGTATTATATTTAACTTCTAGGATAATATTAATAAACTTGTTAGAACTGTTAAGAGAATAGTCTTGCATGCGACTTAACTATCTTTAACTGTTAACTCTTCTTTCTAGCTACTTACTTTGTCTATACACACTGCTGCGCTGTTTAAGTTTACTCTTACTTGCATAATATAGCAATAAGCAGTACTATTGCTTAGCGTTTAATACTAAATATAAGAAGTTGTCTAGTACAACGTTAACGTATTGTAAAGATATTTAGATTATAATTAACTAAGCACGTGTTTTGAAGTGCCTCTAATATATAATAACTATATCTGTATTTCTTATAGCATAAATCTAGCGCTATTACTTAACCTATAAGAGGCACGTAAAAGAGGTACATAATCTCTCTTTCTTTGCCTAATTCTCTTCTGCTCTATTTTCTGCAAGAGGTAAGAACTAAAGTTATCTACGTCGTCTCTGCGTTTTCTATGCTATAGAAGCTTTTATTCCTAACCTTATATAGCTAATAGCCTGCGTGCAAGAATACTAATTAACCTATCTATAGTTCTATATAAGTAGGCAGCTGCTTAAACTAGCCTTTCTGCTAAGGTTAGTAATATATCGTCTACATCGTCTCTGCTTTTTCTACGCTATAGAAGCTTTTATTTCTAACTTTATATAACTAACAGCCTGCGTGTAAGAACACTAATTAACCTATCTGCAGTTCTATATAAGCAGTTAGCTGCTTAACTTAGCCTCTCTGCTAAGGTTAGCAATATAGATCTTAATTTTATACTTAGTGTTGCTTTTATCTCTAACGTCTATATAGCTAACAGCCTGCGTGCAAGAACACTAATTAACTTATCTATAGTTCTATATAAGTAGGCAGCTGCTTAAACTAGCCTTTCTGCTAAGGTTAGCAATATAGACCTTAATTTCGTGCCTAGTGTTGCTTTTATCTCTAACGTCTATATAGCTAACAGCCTGCGTGTAAGAACACTAATTAACCTATCTGCAGTTCTATATAAGCAGGTAGCTGCTTAAACTAGCCTCTCTGCTAAGGTTAGCAATATATCGTCTACATCGTCTCTGCTTTTTCTATGCTATAGAAGCTTTTATTTCTAACCTTATATAACTGATAGCCTGCGTGTAAGAATACTAATTAACCTGTCTATAGTACTATATAAGCAGGCAGATGCTTAATCTAGCTTCTCTGCTAAGGTTAGCATTATAGACCTTAATTTCGTGCCTAGTGTTGCTTTTAATGCTATAGGAAACGTAGAGCTAATAAGTAATTTGCTAGGTAACGCAGACTGCGTTAATAATAATAATAATAATATTATATCTACTCTATAATTTAGCCTAACTACTCTACTTAACCTGCAATTACTTGCATTAAAATGCTCTGCATTATCTAGTAGCGACCTTAACTGCAGGCGTACTAATTCTACTATTACTAGCTAAATCTTACTCGTTAAGCAGTTGCATAACGTCTAGAAGCGTATAGCTTTACTAGCGAAGCGAATTAAGACTAATAAGGACTGCAAAAAGTCTACGCATCGCTAAGAATTTAATAGTAGCAGCAGTCTTAAGTTATAAAAGATAAGTAGTTAAGCACTCTTGCAGATAGGACTGTTAATTAACTTAATAATAAGTAAACACTCTACCTCTAATGTATAATAACTAGTCTAACGCGGATTTAGGCAATAATAATAATGTTTAGTTAGTTAGAGATAATATAGAGGAGCTTATATATGTTAGCAAAGTTAAGCATACTTACGTCTAGGCCTATACTATTTCTTATCTTAACCTAAAGAAGTACCTTAGCAATAGTAGTTAGTAAGGCTAAATTAAGGTCTTATTCTGTTAAGCTAGAAATAATTGTAATAATCTTAATATTATAGTCACTAATCCTATTAGCAGAGAATTTAGTAGAGTTAATATAAAGTCGTTAACTAAATTGTGTCTATTAATAGATAGAGCGAAGGCTAATAGACTGATATAGATAGCTTAGACTAATATTCGACGAAAATAAGCTAGCGAGGGTCTTCTAGGCTTACTCTTCTTAGAGCTTATTAGCATAACGCTCTAGTTATACTGTAAGCAGAAGTAAGCCTATAATATTAGTAAGTTCTATAAGGGCAAGAATATTTAGCTGCTATAACCTGTTTTTAAGCTTTAGCGCTACGACTACTACAACCTATAAGATAGTAACTCTCTTATACAGATCTAAGCAATAGATCTTAGCTTTTAGACTGATTAGTTTACCTAGTAAAGGCTAATATCTAGAGAACTAGGTAGTATCTACGTCTTGCAAAGCGTTAATAAGATCTAGGCTAACGTTACTAACGTTTTTAATATAGTTATTAGTAAATTAGATAAAGTACCTACGCAAGAGCTGTCTAGTTATATTAAGATAGAGCTGTATCTGTATTAGAAGCAAGCCTTCTATTTTATATAGGATAAGGAGCAGGACTATAGCGCAGAAGAGCATAACTAGCGTAAGGACACTCTCTAGGCGCTAAGGCTTCGCGATAATAGTTATAAGTTCTATTATCTTATTATTACTAGTAAGGATACGCACTGTAAGCAGACAATAAAGAAAGCATATATTATGTTACTAGAAAGAGCTTTATTAATATTATTTATAATATAAGCATTATTCTATTACTGTGCTAGTTCTGCGTTTTATATAGCTAGCTACTATTAAGCACTGT
The DNA here is from genome assembly GCF_000146915.1 of Parastagonospora nodorum SN15. Taxonomy (NCBI): domain Eukaryota; kingdom Fungi; phylum Ascomycota; class Dothideomycetes; order Pleosporales; family Phaeosphaeriaceae; genus Parastagonospora; species Parastagonospora nodorum. The sequence continues at coordinate 25,613 of NW_001884600.1, read as the reverse complement.
TAAGCACTATTAAGAACTATCTCTGTTAGTGCGCCGGACCTTAGGAGAGCGCTTCTAAATTTATAGGAATAGGCTTAAATTGCTGCTAGTCTATACGCAGATTTACGACCTTAGATCCTGTACTCTGTAGTCTATTCTGCAAAATTATTTTTATACTCTACTTACTTAGGCCTTAACTATAGTCTCCTAGCTAACTAAGTTAATACTCTTAGAATATAAATTAGTCTAGTATATTCTGTCTATCTTACAGCTCTATAATGACGACGTGCGTAGCTTCTGTTAGTATAGTTATCTCTACAAATGCTATTAAAGCGACTATAATCTAAGGTCTGACTAGATCTCTCTATTTAGCAGGCTTATAGTTAATATCTTGCTATATTATACCTTCTAGCATAACTAAGACGTTCTTATTATAGAACTTCTTTCTTAAGCCTAACTGCATTACTGCCTGCATAACTGGTTTATACGACAATATAAAGGTGTTAGGATAGATTTTCTTTAGTAGTAGTAGTATTCTAGCTACTTTTCTATCCTCTTTAGTAGCAGAGCTCTAGGTTTAGTGTTGTAGCTATAAGGTACTAAGAGTCTTATATATACTCTTAATATATTTAAACTCTGCGCTCGCTTTAAGCAAGATGTCTAGGTTTGCTGTATAGTAGTTTTTATTGCCTAGATAGTTAAATATATCCTCTGCGCTTTTTGCTGTTATGCGAATAATATAGCAGCTAATCGCCTTAAATTAGGCTGCTCTTAATTTAGCAGGCAAAAGATAGGCTGCAATTACTTTAGTTCTAGAGCGTTTAAAGATTTATTTTAAGCTAATTACTATAGGTCTAAGGCCTTCTTATAAGAAGACCTATCTATACTGTTGCTTAGCATCTTCTACTATGCTAAGGAACCTTAGTAGTTTGCAGCCTTAGAAGGAAGTAAAGAACTTGCCCTTAATAATAGATATTAGATTAGCCTATTAGTCGCTCGTCTTTAATATCCTTTTCTATGCAAACTTTAGCATATTCTTTGCTCCTTTTGCAGTTAGTTCCTTATACTATCTAACGCTTTAAATTAGTCTGCGCTATACCTTATATTAGCGACTACGTTGCGCTATTGCCTGTTTATTACTAGGCTGTTAATATCTGAAGTTTAAGAATGCTAGAGAGATAAGGTCTTCGCAGTTAACGCGTAGACTCTATTATACGTCTTATAGGTGTATTTGCCTGTTACTTTGTCTACTGCGCTGCTGCGTTCTAGATAGAGCCTATGCTTTCTATTAGTATCCTTAGTTATACTTTTAAAGATCTTTGTAAAACTTAGCTATAATTGTGCTCTCTAACTTGCAATTATAGAATTTATTAAATATAGTCTGCCTCTATACAGTAATATAACTAGAAAGTAGTATTATATTTATTTCTATCTAAAGAATGCCTTTGCGCATAATTGTTTTGCTGTGCTGTAACGCTTATAGTGTTATTAGCCCTAAATATATGCCTATCTACTTTTCTAAAGCTGCAGACTAATGCAAACTATACTGCTAATAGTACTAGACAGTGCTTTATAGCCTTAGAGTGCACAGCAGGTATATTTGCCTCTGCTATTATCTAGTAAACTGTTTCTATGTGCTCTAGGATCTTTAGTATAAAGGTCTGTAGTCTAACTAACTTATTAACAGCAGCAAGCTTATTAGCAAGAGTAGTAGCAGTATTAGTTTGCATCTCTACTACCTTCTTATTTATTAGTATACCTATATTCTCTAGAGCAGAGTTACTAAAGATGCAGAACCTTATAACTAGCAGATCGCTTAAGTTGCATAATATAGAGTTTATAGGATCTATTATAACTACCTTATTCTTCTAGGTATTAGCTGCACGCTCTAACTAGTTATTATTGTAGCTGCTTATTAAGGTCTAGCGTTAAAGAATAAGACTCTTCTGCTTAGGCATTTTGCACTTCTGTCTAGTTCTTAAAGTAAACGTGTTCTATAATAGCTAAAAGCACTATCGCTTGCGTCCTAGTTATGCCTATAACGCTAGCAAAGATCTTACTATTATTAGATAATAACTCTTTGAAGTAGAGGATGTATGCGCCTATAAGCTAGTATAGAGTAGAGTTATAATAACCTCTCTAACGTGCTAGTAGCTTTATTATGCGCTTATTCTAGAGGTTATTAATTAAAATGCTAAAGAATACTGCGGCTAAAGTCTACTCTTCTAGAGTATAGTGTTCTATTGCTGTCTCTACTCTTATAGAGAGACTATCTCTTATTCTAGTTTATTTATTAGCAGAGTAAATAGTAGTTAACTGTCTTCTATAGTAGACGTACTTAGCGTTTAATAAGGCTTTAAGCCTTTTCTTTTGTTCTCTAGCAAGGTCCTTTGCTATCGTTGCTTTCTTATTCTCTAAGTTATCCTTAGAGTTAATATCTAGGCTACTGTCTAAGCAGTAGTTATTGCTGTCTAGCAGGCTATCTAACCTAGCCTTGCGCTTCTAGGCTTCTTTCTCTCTCTTCTCTTTTTTAGTTTTAGCTAACTCTTCTTCTTTGCTTGCTTTCCTAAGCTGCGCTTCTAATTCTAACCTCTATCTTTTAATTAATTAAGCGCAGGCCTTTATTCTTATCTTCCTAGTAGCAGTGTCGCTGTTACTGTTAGAGTAATATAAGCTGCTGCAATTCTTATTTTCTTCTTCTCTTATGTTTGCATCTACCTGCTTTAATGCATCTGCTTCGCGGACCTTAAGATGCTTTTTAGAGTATTTGTCTAGTAGAATAAGAAATTATTAGACTCTCTTCTTAGATAGTAAGGGCTGTTTAGGTAGTTCGTTAGGATAGAATTGTACTGTATATAAATATTAGTAGAGTATATATTAGTTTAAGTTTTTCTATTCTACCTGCACTAGGAATACTTAGTAATTTTATTATCTAGCATAATAGCATTACTTCTTTAAGCTTCCTTAATTTAATGTGCGAGTTAATAGTGTTATAGCAAATTATCGTTATCCTTAATAGGCGTTACTGTTAACGTGTCTATTACTAGAGATATGCCTACTTTGTATAAATTAGAGAGCTTGCACGCTGAAAAAAAAATTATAGAGATATTATACTTAATGCGCTAGATCCTAATATTAAAGTCTTTACTTCTCTACCTATATCTAACAATCTATTGTTATTAGCTCTATTAAGAGTACTACTTAGTAGACAGAGATTAGACTAACTACGTTTGCATTAGCTAGTAAAAACAGCCTAGTAAGTAATGCAAAGCTTTATTTGTTAGCTATTAATGCTGTAGACGTATTAGATACAACAGATAAAGACTGTAGTTGCGCTGTCTTAGATAGTATTAGCGTTAGCGTATTATAAGGATCCTTAGTCTTAACTTTATTACTAAAGTGCTGCAATTTAGTTACTATTATATAATAGATAATTGCAGCTGCTGCTTCGCGAAAGACTAAAGAAGTTTGCGCATCTTATAGTTATAGATAGGTTACTACTGCTAGCTAAATATTTGAAAACTGCGTACACAGACTTACCTAATGTTTAAGTTAGAGTTTTAGTCTTAAATCTTCTTTTCTTAAACCTAGCTTAAGACATGTCTAGTAAACTCCTCTACTAGATTGTAAACGCTGAGGTTTAAGAGACTATGCCTCGCCTCTAATTTTCTTATAAGATGCTGTTAGTCTCTGCTGCCTAAGATTTAATATTATGCCTAGCACCTTATAGTAGTAGCAGCTATACTATAAACTATATTATCCTCTTAGGTTACTTAGCCTATCTTAAGCTTAGCCTTGCAGTAGTAAGCAGGCAGAGGCAGTGTTATAAGTATAGACAGCTACTATAGATATGCAGTTAGGTATAGATATTGCTTAGAAAAGTGCGCATATACGCAGGACAGTCGCAGCAAGAAGATTATAGAAAGTAATTAAATTAAAGAAACTTTAGCGTGAGTATAGATAGGTAGTAGGTTAAGGTTAAGGCGAAGTTATACAAATAATAATATTTTAACTTAAGAGCTGCTCTGCATAGCAGGCATGCCTTAGTCTAGCAGAACTTAATTATGTTAAACAGGCTAATTGCTGCAGCCTAGTAGCTATCTATATTTCTTAGAATAGTGCAGCACTGTCTCTTACTATTCTCTGTCTGCTACGGGCTCTGCGCGCAGAGTACTAAGAGAATGCTGCGTAGAGAGGTATTAGTCTAACTTTCTTAGGCTAGCGTGCATTAAACTATAGAGTAATTAGTTTGTTCTACAGTTGTCTGAAGTTAGAGTTAGAGTAGCTTTAAGCATAATATTATTTAGATATAATATAGTAGTCGTTGTCTTTGTTAGTCTAAGGTAGTGTAATACTATCTCTTACTATCTCTTTCTATTACTATAAGCTCTGCGCGCAGAATACTAGAAGGATGTTGCGTAGAGAGTATTAGTCTAACTTTATTAGGCTAGTGTGTATTAAACTATAGAGTAATTACTTTATTCTATAGTTATCTAAAGTTAGGTTTAGAGCAGCTTTAAGTATAATATTATTTAGATGTAGTATAGTAGTTGTTATCTTTATTAGTCTAAGATAGTGCAGCACTGTCTCTTGCTATCTCTATCTTTCTAGGCGCTAGGTGTTAGAGAATATGTTGCTTAGAGTCTATAAGTCTAGCTTCGTTAAGCTAGTAGGCATTAAATTATATATTTATTACTCTGTCTAGCTGTCGTTTAAAGTTAGAGTTAGAGTATGTTTTAAGCATAATATTGCGTAGAAGTTATGTAGGATCTAAGAGCCTTATTAGTCTAGAGTAGTGTAGCACTGTCTCTTATAGTCCTCCTCTGCTATTATAACTTCTAGGCGCTAGGTATCTAAGAGGACGGTGCGTAGAGGTTATAAGTTTAGCTTTGTTAGGCTAGTAGGCATTAAATTATATATTTGTTACTCTATCTAGCTATTATTTAAAGTTAGAGTTAGAGTACCTTTTAAGCATAATGTTACGTAGAAGTTATGTATAATCTAAGAGCCTTGCTAGTCTAAGGCAGTGCAGCACTGTCTCTTATAGTCCTTCTCTGCTATTATAACTTCTAGGCGCTAGGTATCTAAGAAGGATAGTGCGTAGAGGTTATAAGTCTAGCTTTGCTAAGCTAGTAGGCATTAAATTATATATTTGTTGCTCTATCTAGCTATTATTTAAAGTTAGAGTTAGAGTACCTTTTAAGCATAATGTTGCGTAGAAGTTATATGTAATCTAAGAGCCCTTGCTAGTTAGAAGCAGTGTAGCACTGTCTCTTACAGTCCTTCTCTGCTATTATAACTCCTAGGCCGCTAAATACCTAAGAGGACAGCGCGTAGAGGGCATTCCTTTAGCTTTGCTAAGCTAGTTAAGCAGAGTAGATTATAGGTATAGTAAGCACTAAACTATAGTAAAGCTCTTAGTAGCAACTCTAATAAAATAATATATTCTAGATTACTACTAAGCCTTAGCAAAATTTCTGTCTGCCTTTGCTGAACGAGAACAGTAAAGAGGTAACTTAGATATGTTTAAAACCTTTTCTAAAACTAGATAAGATATCTTATAGCACTGAATATATCTAGGTTTCTCTATAAACTTTTTAGTACGCTCTTAGAGACTATTAGCTGCTATCTAGAGTTAGAGTTAGAGTAACCTTAACTATAATATTACTTACATTAATAGTAGAAGTCGTTATCTTTGTTAGTCTAAGGTAGTGTAGCACTGTCTCTTACTATTCTCCTCTACTACTAGCACGAGTCCTAGTTGCTGAGTATTAGAGAGGATATAGAGTTGTAGGTCTATCTGCAAATAGCCTAATAATTAGAGAGAAGAAAGGAGGGAGGAAAATAAGCAAGATTTATATACCTGCTGGCACTAGCATAGGGCTGCTAAGAGGTAAGCAAAAAAAAAATTAATAGTAGAGTAAGTATCTCTTTGCGCTTCTTCTTGCTGCAAACGTACTACTATCTAGAGAGCTAGATTACTGTAACTACTATATTAAAGAAGCTAGTAAGCCTACTCTAAGAGCAGCTAATTAGAGCAGGATCTATACGCAGAGATAAGAATTACGTAATATTAAATTGCACTATATTACGCTCTCTATTTAACCTGTAGCAGTAAAAGTAGTGCTTAGTATCTAGGAACCTAGTTGCTTAACTAGACCTAGAAGAGAGGGTAAGGTAGATATATAGAATAGAAGAGAGTTACAGAGTCTTTAGCAGCGTAGAACGATAGTAGGCGACTATCTATAACTGTTAGCTACTAGAGCTAAGTAGGAACTAGTAATATAGTAGAATAAACTTATTATACACAGCTGTTAACCTACGTAAGAATATTATAAATAATAACTCTAACGCTATTTACTTATTTATAAAATAATACCTCTTCTGCATAATACAGTTCCTCTCTGTTCTGCGCATAGATTGCTTCTGTATAATATGCAGCTTCTAGCCTAAAACCTACGTAGGGCTTACTAAATATATAGCTAGATGCTATTTCTAATATCTTACGCAACAGAGTCTAGAACTATCTAAGAATATTTATAAAATACTCTAGTTAAACGAAACGTACACGTTATTAAGCAACGAGTATAATACTGCTTAAGATAGGAAGGTGCATATATATGCAGCAGACAGCTTAAGCTCTACTATAACAGTATATAATTATATTAAGAAGAATAAAAATGCAGACTTAGTAATAGCTGATAGCATTTTAGATGCACTAGATATATGCGCAAAGGACGACCTTATTAGATAAAAGAGCTTATTGTTAATATCTACGCAGACGTAGAAAGTGCTGTTTTAGATATATAATAGGCGATTAGTAGAGGAACTAGCAATAGCAGAGTCTGTAACTGCAAAAGAGTATATAACACTTTCTCTAATATAATCTAGACTAAGTTTACTAGCTCTAATTACGTCGATACCTTTAGTTTAGACTTTGCCTTTTTGTTTGCTGTATAGCTGCAACAGATTAAATGCACGCTAGAAGATATTAATAGCCTCTTTGCAGACGTACAATTATATAACTTATATATAAGATTACTATTTTAATTAGGCTGCTAATAGCAAGAGGTAATGTTAGCAATGTAGTTTAGTATATAAGATAATATTTAGATATAGGAGGATATTGCTAAGACGTCTAGTCTTTCTAGACTTAAGGCTAACTAATATTTTTTTGTATATTAGAATATCTTGTCGCTGATTGCGTTTATAATTAGCTATCGCCTATTTGCAGATGAATTAGTATACGCTCTAAGCTAATTCTTCTTAGGCAATACAGACTATCCTATTCGCGTTTATTATAAATTATATTCTAGAGACTAGTAGTAGAATATACAATAAAGCCTACTAGATAGAGTAATAGTTATGCTGATTATTATATTAGTTAATAAAATATAACTCTTACTTATATTAGAAGATGTAGCAGCATAGCTAGTCTACATTATAATTAGGAATCTGTCCTGCAAAGCCTAACATTAGAGATTGATATCTAGTACTCTTCTAGCTAAGTTTATTTCTATAACTAAGATTTGTGATCCTCTTCTTAAGAGTTAAGTATATTACTATTGCATAGGCAAGCTTCTGTTACGTAAGTTTAAGCACTACTATATTAGCCTGCATAGTAGAATACTATTGCTTACTATCTAATATAGCACTAGAAAACGTAGCTAAGTCTAGAATACTACTTGCATGCGCAGACAGATAAATAAGGCAGTGTTACTTAACTATTTGCGCAATATTAGCTAACTACGAAGAATAAGTACTCTTAACTACATGTAAAGAAAAATCGCTATTATATATATTGTACTGTCGCATCTAACAACAGAGAGGATTTATATAGATCTTACTTATAGAGAATAGAGTAATTTACTTAGCTATAATAAGAGAGATATCTTAATAAAGGACACGACGACTTTGTATATCTAGTTAATTATTTCAGGTAGAAGCACTATAACTTTAATATTTACGTATCTTTAGCAACGGATATATTGCACTTACTGCTTAAAGATTTAGTAATAAAGATGCTAGACTTTATGTAAGATATATTAGACGACATCTATTCTAGCAGCAGAAAGATCTAGAATAACAGTACTACACTAGTAACGCAAGAATCTAGTAGTACTTAGTTAAACGAGCGCTTCTATTAGGTAATGCATAGTACTAGCCTAAAGCATTTTAATAATAAGAGAGTATTTATAGAAGTCTTCTAATAGACTAGCACAGAGCAAAAGGCAATTATATAATAGCTTATAGCTGTTATATCTCTGTTATTTGTATTGAAGGCGCCTTTCGCGCTGTATTTTATTTATGTAGTATGCAACCTAGTTATACTAGCGCAATATAAGAGTTATAACGAGAAATATCTTAGCCTATATTTAAGAAGCACTAGAGAGGATAAATATATTTAAGAAGGAATTTCAAGTATATTAGCAAACGCTAGAGGAAGAGAAGAACTTTAATTATCCTAAGTAGTATGCGTTAACACATATTATATAAGACATACGTATGTATAGAGCTTTAGATAGTATATGCACTAGAGCGAATAGCAAAGTATATTATATTACTATAGTAAAACAGTTCTACTCTATAATAAATAAGAAAAGAGTATATACTGCAAATATGCTTGCATAATTCTTAGAGGATAGCACTACTAGCAGCTAACTATGCTACTATAGTTAAATAGAGTTAACTATCTACTACTGTTAACATCTAAGATCGTACTTATTCTATAAGAGTAATATGCTCTCTTCTCTTCTGCAGGCTTAGATAGTTAATACTAGGAATATAGCCTTATTTAATAAAATTGCCTCTAAGCGAGGTTGCTGCAAACATAGTAATATCTAACTTTATATATGCAGTAGCAGTGTTTATCTGCAATAAACGCTAAGTAGCAGCATAGGCTAACTAATTACTTCTTATAATAAGAACTATTTGGATGTCGACCTATTTTAGATTAGCTGTATAAGTGTATAGATTTACTCTTCTATAAAGTGCTAGCAGTCCTCTAGCAAGAGATATAATAACTCTAAATACTATAATAAGGAGGTTGTAAGATGCGCACCTAACTAGCAATAGATAGGCCTCTAGCGTAGAGACTACGTTTAGGTACAAGAATTTAAGCATAGAGATAATAGACGAACAGTCTAGGACAGTAATAGATAGTAGAGTAGTAGCCTAGCTCTACCTAATACTTATAATTATTAACTATATCTACTACGACAAAGATAGAAAATACATAGCGTATATTAGAGCATTCTCTAAGGTATTGCTGTTTAATAATAATAAATAGATTAATAATACTACTAAAATATTAAGTGTGCGTTAACAGGCCTAGAACGTAGCCTCTAAACGCTAGATATTATAAGCTTTTAAGTTTTACGACTTAAGCACGATTATCTGCCTAGTGCACTTAGTACTAAGAGACCTGCCTAATTTAATAACTTATACTACTATATCTTACTACGTTAATAACTATATTAACTAGAACAAATACAACTGCCTATACTTACTAATATTTAACATTGATTTACTGCGCATGCTATAAGAGTATTAACAGAAGCAAATACGAAATAACTAAGAATAGCTCTTTATATATAATTTATAAATCTTAAAGTAAATATTAATTGCTTGTGTTAAGTCTTCTTCCTGCATTAAAATTTTCGTTAATAGAGAGATATAGCAGAAGCTATGTCTTATGCTCTTGCTGCGTCTTACTTATTTATTCTCCTTATTCTTATTCTCTATACCTAAATCTATCTCTCTATCTTCCTCTAGATTACTCTTACTCTCTCTAAAGCTCTTGATATTACTATCCTCTTAACTTATCTTAAGTCTGCTTTATCCTTCTTCTCCTGCTACGCTATTCTGTGCGTTAGTATTATAAAACCTGCAGAGATCTTCTACTTTAACAGCTTAAGATCCTCGTTAACTAAGCTCTTATACTTATTAGGTTAGTTACCTATGCAGCGTATAGAAACTATGCTGATCTTAATCCTCTCTCTTCTTAATAACGCAGAAGTCTCGTTGCCTACTAATGCTAATGCAGGCGTAATGCTGCGCAACAAATCTAATAAGTATAAAGGCCTAGTTAATAAGGATCTTAAGCTGTTAAAGCAGGAGATCTCTGCAGGTTGTTAGCTAGATAATTATATAAGCTAGACTAGAGTTGCGAAGACGCTGCGCAGTATGCGCTCATATCTCTATAAACAACAACTTATTAAGATATAAGCAGCAATAACGACTACTTATACTATAATAGTTCTCTAAGATAAACGACAGTACTCTACTATTAATAATAGAATTCTAAATTACTATATCTTTGCAATTATAATACTACTGCAATAAATATAGGAACGCTTATCTAGAGATAGCATCTGCAACGCAATAACCTTAATAAGCAATAAATATAAGACACTATATGCAGAAGTTAAGAGAGAGATAAGAGAATAAGCTATATTATATTAGTCTCTATAAACGACGACTATAAAAGAGCATATTAGATAGATAGCAAGAGTAGTTACGTTATAATAGAACAGCCTGCTGTAAAGTACAGCGCCTAGGCATAGTCGCCTACGTATAATCTACGTACTTAGCAGGTCTAATATAATTATAATGCAATACGATAGATACGCTCTAAGCAACGTAAAATGTAATGTAACTATAATTCTAAGACTAGGCTATAGAATAATAATAGATATGCTAAGGCTGTAGTCTATAGTGCTAGATAGTCTAATACTATAAACAACGCTTCTTAACTATTAACTATTCTAGTAGCTAGTATACACGAACAGGATTAGATCCTTATATAAACAGACTAACTGCTGTATATACGCGACGACCTAGCAATAGAATATAAAGATATTAGTAGCCTTAACTATATATAGTTTATATAGATACTTAAGAGAGAGATAGAGTTTAAGGATAAATGCAGTAGCATATACTACTATACGAAAACAGCAGATAGTTAGACTTATATATAAATATTAACGAAAGCACGCTAGCATAGCGCACTGCAAGATATAGTTGCAACGAAACTCTATAGAGCTATATTTATAATTAAACTATTAATATAATATGCATCTTAAGAAAAACGTTTTAGAGGGTCCTTATAGAAAAATTAAGCTAAAGCCTGCGCTATGCTCTTTCCTTAATGCTACAGACATATTATATTATTAGGTGTACTAATAATGCTGAGAATATAGCTATAATTTAAATAAATTAAGCTGAATAGACCTAATAAGGCAATAGATAAGCGCCTCTAAGACGTGCTAACAGGAATTAACTGTAGGCAACACTAGAGGATAGTTAATGATAGTATATCTACTAATTATATAGCACAGCAGATAACCTCTTGCAAAACTATATAGAGAGCGCAATAATTTAGGAGTATCTGCATGCTCTAATATACTCTTTAAGATATAACTAATCCTTTGCAGACTAAACGCAATTCTTTACTAGTATAAACCTACGTACTATATAGAAAAACGCGTAATTATAGTAAAGAATATAAGAAACTAGCAGGTGCGCAGCAGCATAGCACTACCTCCTGTAAAGAGAGCGCAGCTGCTTAGTTAGATATAAGAGAGCGTAAAGGTCTATATTAAAGACAGACACTAATACTAATAGTAAGACTAAGAATCGTAGAAATTAAGAACTATGTAAAGCGCAACTCTACTATCTTTATTATAAGAGACTATACTATAATTAAACTTATAAGACTTAGTAACTTCTATATAGTCTTAAACTTACGAACTTAGAAGATATGCTAGTTCTAATAAAGGGACGCCTACACTCTTGCGCACTAGTTAATCTATAGAGACTAGATATTAAGCTAGAATAAAAATAATTAGTTAATATAAACTAAAATAGAATACTGCTGCTACGCAGCATATCTCTTAAATATAGAAGAACGTACTGCGTTCTGTGCAATATAAGCAAAGACACTATAATTACTAAAGTAGTTTACGTTAACTTATATGCATAAGCTTTTCTTCTACTGTCTTATCTAGCAGACCTGTTTTATTAAATGCTATAGAGAATACAAAAACGCTAGATAAGAGAACTAGTATAACCTAAATACAAAAGTACACTTAATAAGGCTTAGGTAATATTATTATTGCAGTTGTTAATAAACAACGAGACGACGCTATGTAGTATATCTATTAATCTGTAGCTAGACGCTTATAGGAGTGTATTCGCATAGCTAATGCTAGACGTATAGTTAGAGGCTTAGAAAATAGCGTCTCTGCTAGTCTACTTATCTATAGCAACTACGCTCTATAGGAGTGTAGCCTACTAAGTAAGTATAGTTATAGACTATCTATAACTATAGCTAATAGTACTTATTAGATATTAGATATATATAGTAACCTGCAGACGCATATAATAAGATAGGCATGCATAGAGGTTATAGCTGCATATGCTCTAAACTATCTTAAACTGCAAGTTCTTAAACTAAGTAAGCTGCTCTAGGAATTTTTATCTACCTGCGCTAGGATCCTAGGAATATAAGTTAATCTAGGACACGATAGCATTAGCTTATAGAGTAATAGCCTACGTCGCTTTAGTTTCTAAATAGTGCAATTGCGGCTATTATAGCGCAAGCGTTCTATAATAATAGAAAATAGAGTATTAGTGCTATAGCAGAGAACTAGGATAAGTTTTAGTTCCTAAGCGCTAATATAATAGCGCTTATAAGCATAGTGTTATATAATGCTATTAAAGAGTATTACAACGACGGAATAAGGAAAACAATCTATTTCTATAGTTATACTGTAGAGAGTATGTTACAACAGTACTAAATAACAATAGCTAATATAGTATAGATAATTATAACGCTATCTGTAAGAAGTAGAAAAGGCTGAGCAAGATACGCTGTCTCTTTATTTAGGACGCTTTAAAATAACAAATAGCTATATACGCGAACTATATTGAAAACTCTAGATCTAACGTTACTATACTAGACAACTATTACGACTAACGACGTTAATAACATTCTTATAAAATATATAGATAATAAGCAGCAACGATATAATATATTAATAGAAGACTATAATTGCGTAGAGAAACGAGAAGATAACATCCTTACTATAGATGAGTGCAGAACTGGTTATAGCAATAAGGAAGATATAGAGGCTAACGAGAGAGAGGCAAGATGCTTAATATAATATAAAGGCAAAAGCTAACAGATAATAGAAAGAGACTAGAGTGCGACTGCGCAAATTATTAGAAGAAATATACAATATATTGCTTAGAGAGTTTTATAGAGCTAACGACTTTATAGAAAGTATAATACACAACGACGACGAGTAAGTATAGTTTTAGAATAAAGAGAAAGGTTAGAGCATTATAATAGACAGCACGTAGGAGCTGAGTTTGCTATATTAGTAGAGGAATATATAATAGATAATTGTATTATATACGCTCTAGCGCTAACAAAAGATAAATAAGAATTAGAGCTAGAAGACTGCGACGCTCTAGTAGAAAGATATAAAGAAGAGATAAACTGCTCTAACCTATATAGTACTATGTAATAGTTAAATAGATAATGCAGAGCAAATTAGCAATTAATAGCTATATAATTATGTTTCTGAAATGCATTAAGTCTACTATAGTTCCTAGAGTAATGATACTGTCTCGCATAGTCGCTAACTGTGCAGAACTAGCTTGCACATAGTTATAGATATAAGACTCTATCTCTAATAGCACTAGATTATAGATAGAGTAAGCCTAATAGCTGCAGCTATATTTGCATAGAGGACTTAGACTGCCTATAAAATATACGCAACTAACGTAGTCTACCTCTTCTGCTCTTTACAGAGTATATAGAATGTTTAGTATGCTAAGTCTAACGACTAAGCATAGTTAAGCAATATAGCTACATAGTGCTAAATAGTAGAGAATAATAACTAGACTGTTCTGACGTTAACCTAACGTTAGAAAAAAGTAACTAGGGCAACTTTGTCGAATTGTTATATTTGTTAAATTGATAGCGAATTGCAGTAACACTACTAACTAGATACTTTTTACTTTTCCTGACGTAGTTATTATACTAGATTTTCTATAAATTGCCTAGATTAAATATAAGTTTATTAAAGAATCTTTTTAAAGTAATAGTTTTCTTTATAACATGCTTAAGTGCAATAAGCTTAGCCTTAGTTATAGAGATTATTACTATACTTTACTAAGTAGCTTTCTATAGAATAGCTTCTCTAAAGAGTATAGCTATATATCTATAAGATAAGCGCTAGGTAATTAAGTTATCTATAAATAATGCATTTCTATATATTATAAGATTAGAACTATTATAATTACTATATTAGATCGCTTTCTATTATATATAATATAGGTATATAATAACTTAATTAATTATGCTTATATGCGTTTAGCTAGAATTAGTTAAGTAGTATAATAGCTTTAATACTGCAAAAGCTACGTCTAAGCGTAGCATTATTATAGTATATAATGCTAATCTAACCTTTTTCTAGTAAAGCTTAACTTCTTACTTAGTAGCTTCTTTCTTAAACTTCTTAAGCTCTTCTAATAGTAGAGAAGTAGCTAGAAAGATTCTATTAATTAAGTTAAACTTCTTTATAATCTTCTTAATATAGATATTATAAACTAGCATAATTATTCTCTTTTCTTAGTTTCTAATAATTCTTATGCCTAAGAACTACTCTGCTAGCTCTTATTCTTATATCTTATACTTTAAGATAATATTACTCTATATATCTTTTGCAAAGGCTTTGCAAGCCTTATAATATAGTAAAAGAATATTATTAATATAGAAAAGTATTAGAACTTTCTTATATTAGTTAAAGAAAAGATATAGTTCTTCTTTTAATAAGATAAGACTTAATAATTAGAGTATTTCTAAGAACTTCTTATACTATAGCAGTAGTAAGTCTCTTATACTATAAAGCAGGCTAGCAAATAGGTATAGATAACTTATATATAGGTATAAGTTAAGGTATAGTTAAGTATAGGTTAACTAAAGTTAAGTTAATGCTAAGACTATATAAGTTAGAGTTAAGTATTATATAATAAAGTTAAGTCTAGGTTAAGTTATCCTACTATAAAGTTAGATTATAGTTAAGTTTTAGGGTACCTAATAAGTTATAAGTAAACTAAGCTTATTTTAGAAGACGCATACGTTATTTATTCTATGTAATTATTACGTTAATTCTAGGAGATATATACGTTATTTATTCTATGCAATTATTATATTATATTTTTAGTTAAGATAGTAAATATTATAATTAATATAGAAAATATATTATTTGCTAACTATACTATTATTATACTTCTTTATTATGCTTATTAGCATAGCGCAATAGCCTTGCTTATTTCTATAGTAGCTAAGCATAACGTAAAGGAGTACTAGAGCTCTATTATATAACATATGTATTATTATCTCTATCCTCCTCTATACTACTTTAATATGCACTTTTACTCTTATCTAGCGCATAAACAGAAGGCAGTAATATAAGAAGATTATCTATCTTCTTATCTAGTAGTAGAGTATTATCTGCTAGAGATAGAGAAGGTAATAAGTTGCTTATTGCTAAGAGAGTAAGTATAGTTAAATCCTTCTCTGCCTTAATATCTATATACCTTTCCTTATTTATTATCTTATGCTTAAGAATTATAATATCTTAGATAGACTAGGCGTTTAGTCTATGCTAGCAATCTTTAATTATTTTCTTTGTAGTATTAAATACTTACTCTATGCTAACCTATGTAATCTGCACTGCTAGTATATTCTTAGCAATCTAAGTAAGCTAAGAATATAAACTCTTATTTAATTTCTACTATGCTAGCATATTAATGCTATCCTTATTATTAGAAAGCTTAATTATAAGCATTATAAGATAAGATTCTCTCTTATCTTACGTAGATAGAGGCTTATCTTTAGCAGTAGCTAAGAAGCTATTAGATAGTAACTACAAAAGTAATAGTAGCTTATAAAACTACTTTAAAGATAATTATTATAAGTTATTTATTAGTACAGGCGTAGAAGTTCTTGCTAGTAGAGCGTTATAGCGTTTAAGATATTATAGGAATAGTTCTTAGTAAGTATATTTATAGTATAGCTTCTATAATAAGTCCTAGCACTATAGCAAGTTAGCACTATAATAAAATAGCATAATAACTATACCTTATATACTATAAGCTTCTTACCTAGATCTAACATAGTTGCTATATTAAAAATAACTCCTCTCTTATTAGCTATTTAAGAATAATACTTCTTTAGTTTCTCTTAACTCTTTTCTACAGCAGCTCTAACAACATCTAGCTATAGAGTACTATTTACCTTAACGCTATTCTCCTCTAGGCTAGATTTAATATTATCTAGAAAATTAAATAGCTAGTTATATATAAGCTATATATCGTTAACTTAAAGCACGTTATTCTTGCTAAGTACAGACGTAGCTTCTTTAAACTTACTAAGTAGGCAGGTAATTAACTATATATGCCTCTACTTACTTAGTCCTAGTTAGAGCTTTTAAAGATCTCTCTAATTAATATTGTTACAGCTATAAGGATCTGCCTAGAGAGCAGTTAGTCTATAAGCAATCTTACTCTCTAGCTATCTATTAATATATAGTTGCAATTAGATTGCTTGCTTATATATATTATATATAGAATTCTATCTTATACTATTATTGCGTATTATAGATAGGTAAGCTATTAGAGGCAATTCTAATTATAAGGCTATAAACTACTTAAAATGCTAAGGCAATAAATTAATAGCTATATAGCAAGCCTAGATTAGTATAGATATTAGTACGTAATAAAAGCATATAATAAAGAGTAATCTACTTTATAAAGTAAGTTTAAGACTAATATCTTAGCATATATATCCTAAATATGCTGCTGCTGCAGTCTCTAAGCCTTCTTAATATTATAAGATGCTACTAGCTTTAGATGCTTAATAATATCCTATACTATAAGGTTAATTATGTAGGTAAGATATGCAATTATATTCTCTTCTGCGTTCTAGATAACGTTATCCTCTAGAAGCTATTACTCTAAGTTAGAGGTAAGTGTACTATTATTTTTCTGCATTATTACTTATAATAGCTAGAAGTTTTATAGTTATTTAAGTAGACTTAAGAGTCTTTATAAGCTTAGTTACTATAGCAACACTAGTATAGCTCTTATAAAGCAAGATAAAATTAAGCAGCTTCTTAGTAAGCTACTAGTTATTATTAATGTAGTAACTAGTAATTGCAAGAAACGCTAGATAATTATCTACTATCTATCTATCTAATACAATAGACAGCTTTATCTTTATGCCTATAGAAGAAAGACGTTATGCTTTAGCAATATTAGCCTATTCTATAACAGCCTTGCAGAGTTTATAACAGCTTATTATTACAGCGTCTAGCTAGAGGAAAGTATATAAAGCGTTTAAACGAGACTTAGTTAACTATATAGAAGGACTAGTTATTATTAATAAATACGCAGATAAGCTTATGCTTAAATGCGTTAGTTAAGTAGAGTATAATAAAGTTTTATTATTACTATCGTTTTATTAAAATTTAAGTCCTAGTTATAGAATAGACTAGGATATTAACGTTATTATATAAGTTTAAGGCTTTATAGTTAAGAAGATAAGTTATACTAATTATTTAGACAGCTAAGTATTATAGAATATATCTGTAATTAAGGCAGTAAACGTATAGTTAGCTAGTGCTAATATAAGCATACTGCCTAAAATAAGTCTATATAGTAGCTATACGCACAGTAGAGTTCTAGCGTAAATTTCTAGGTTCTAACTTCTTCCTGCTATAATAAGTATTATTCTATTAGCTGTTCTAAGCTGCAAATAACTCTATATTAGCATCTAGTTTAGGTTAATAGAGAATCTAAAGCATAGTTATATTACCTCCTTATTAGAGAGAGAGGGCTCTAAGCTCTAGCCTATGTAGGATTTCTAGAACCTCTAGAAACAATTTAGTAATATTAGCTAATAGAACAGATATTCTTATAATAATAGGATATAATAATATAAGAGTAGTTATATTTGTTAGGCGTTATATAAGTAGATAGATTTTTAAAATTATATAGACTATAAGTTAAAATACTAAGTTATAAGTTATTAATCATTCACCTGTAAAGTAGATACAGACGTACGTATAGATGCATAGACTCTCTGCGG
>NW_001884600.1:0-7090 GCF_000146915.1 Parastagonospora nodorum SN15 | reverse complement strand
ACTTAGCAGAGTTTAGGCCTTTACTCTATTTAGAGCGTTTAACTTTCTTAGCAGAAGCTCTATTAGCTTTATTAAGAGTTAGCTAATATACGCGTAGATTAATTTCCTGCTTAATATTATCTTATCTCTTATAGGCGTTTATTAGCATATTCTCTAGCTACTTAGCTATAGTAGAGTAAGCATTTAACTATAATAAAAGTACGTAATAACTTACTACTAGACTTCTATCTAAAGCGCTTTTCTGCAAGCGCCTTATATATATCTCTAACCTTTCTAAGCTAACTCTTATATAGTATATTAGGATTATACTCTAGAAAATCCTTTCTAATGCGCTTTTTAAGGTATTTCTTTATAGCCTAGTTAGCATCTTTTGCTTTTATAAGTGCTCTCTCTTCTTTAGATCTTAGTGCAGCATGCTCTCTCTAAGCTATAGTATAGATAGTAGTGCTTAGTTTGCGCTTAGAATTAATAGTAAAGTTAGTAGAGCAGCTGCGCTTAACTTCTTAACTATAGAGCATAAGAATCTAACTAACTTTATCTAGTCTTAACTTAAATCCTTAGTTATATTAGCATATGCTATTATAAAACGCTATAATAATACCTTGCTAATCTTAACTTACTTATTAAAACTAAAATTCTCTAGAATAGTAGAGTTATAATCTAGCAGTAGACTCTCTAGCATATCTAAATCGTTCTTCTTAAGTATATGCTATGCTATATCGTAAAGTAGCGCAATAAAAGTATATAATAAAACCTAGTAGTAGAGAAGTAGCTAACCTAAAGTTTAGAAAGTTAAGAATATAAAGTTATAGCCTATGCGCTACTACCTAAAAGCTATACTAGCGCAGTTACTAGGTTAACAACTCTGCATAACATATATTAAATTCTCTAGATATTAGACTAAGCTAAAATTAGTATAAAATAAAAGCTAGCAGTAAGTACTATTATTCTATTTATTATTATAGTTTCTTATTATATATAGAGACGTGCATCGCGCTGCAAAGGCTACAGCGCTTATAAATAGGTAAGAGATAAATAAAACTTCTAAAAAAAAGAGTTTTTATCCCTCTAACTAGGAATATCTTGCTCTAAAATAGCTATATCTTAATAAAACTAGTGCTAGAAGAAAGCGCAGACTCTAAACTATTAGCTTATAAATTATTATAGTTTATTATTCTATATCTAGCTCTGCATAGAAGTAGTAGATCTAAAACTAGAGCTTTCTACTACTTTTGCGCTAGCAGAGGTCTGCGCACGCTAGTAGATCTATGCAGATATTTAAATTATTAGGTTTTCTCTATATACTACTACTATAACTTCTTTAAATTTCTTAATATATTTTAATATATCTTCTTAAGTATTAGCCTCTAGCAGCAGTAATAATAAGAAAGAGACTCCTATTATGCCTACTCTAGCTAAGATTCCTATGCTTACTAATATTAAAGATTCTTAAATTAGTAGTAATAAGAACTCTGCTAATAATAATAAAGAAGAAGAGTTTAATAACAACTTTAAAGAGCAGCCTCTGCGTTAGAAGAAAACTCTAAAAACTTCTAAGTTAAGAGTTAGCGCTGCTAAGGCTAAGAAGAAGAGATTAGCTAGAGTTAGTAGTAAAGAGCCTAGAAAGAACCTTACTTCTATAGCTGCGCGCAAGAAACCTATTATCTCTAAACCTAGCACTAAGCCTTTAACAAATACTAAGACTAGAAGAGCTAAGGCTAGTAGTAAGAAGGCCTATTACTATAAGCTAGGTAGTACGTTATTACAGCTTATTATTATATCTAACTACTTACTATATCTAGCTATATCTCTAAGACAGATCTGTTAATATTAGAAGTTAACAGAAATACTTATTTCTAAGGCTCTGCTTAACTGCCTTATTAGAGAGATTACCTAGCAATATAGGCCTAATTTTTAATTTTAGAGAGTTATAATTAACGTAATCTAAGAGGCGTTAGAGGCTTTTCTTATTAGCTACTTTAAGAGTATATTATATTATACTTTAATTAATATATGCTAATATCTCTAGACTATAATATTAACGCGATATATGCTAAGCGCATTACTATTTAGAAAAAAGATAGCAAGCTTACTATACGCTACTACTAGAAGCTACTTATATTAAACCTATTTATAGGCTATACTAGCAGGTACTTATATAAGTACAGAACTAAAACTTTATATAAAGTATAGCAAGCTTGCTATATACTACTATAAGAAGCTGCTTATATTGCTACTATTTCTAAGCTATAATAGCAGGTACTTAAATAAGTATATAAAAGTCTCTGCAAGTCTAAATACAGACGCAGCATAAGCGCTAGCTACTTTCTCTGCATAATTAAGAAGTTTAAAATATAAATATGTCTCTACTATAATAAATAACTATAATAACTATTGCGTTGCTAAAATATTACTTCTACTATAAAGAAAAAATTGCTAACTAAGACCTATATATACCTATATACTATAAACTTAACTATAACCTAAATATTTATAACTATAACCTAACCTTATACCTATTCTAGCTAGAAAGTTTCAAGTATAGATTAGGTTAATTTAGAGTTTATATTACATAATACCTTAACTATAATCTAACCCTATACCTATTTGCTACTCTGCTATAAAGTGCTTAATTAAGCTTAACGTATATTCTAGGTTTCTTAAAACTACTTAGAAAGCTTATATAGCATAGAGTTCTTCTTTATAATTATTATATTAAGAAATACTTCTATTACGTTATTTTATATAACTTCTAGATTAAAGTAGATAGCTATAGCTATTACTACTTAAAATAATCTTACTGCTAAGGTAGTAGCATAGGTTAAATTAAGTAAGTCTTTTTCTTAAAGATCTTCTTATATAACTATACGTGCTTTATACTTAAGTAGCATATTATCTTAATTAAACTTATAAGTCTAAACTTACTTTAATAAGATTAGTTAGATTATTGCTTTGCTTATTAGCTAAATTATCTAGATATCTTTCTTGCAAAGCTATTTAATCTCTTATCTTATTATAGCTTTAAACTATATCTTATATTTATATTAGAGAAATTATTTCTAAGTCTTAGATAAGTCTAGAAGCTTATTTTAGTATAGTTAAGTTAACTTTAGTATTTAATTAGTTAGAGTAGCTGCTATAATTATAGCATTTATAAATTTATAACTCTTTTAATTATCTTATGCTCTTCTTATGCCTAGTAAGAAGATATTCTAAAAATTAGCCTATAAACTATTATTATTATCTAGATTAGTTAATTAGTATATATACTCTAGTACCTATATTCTCTATTTAGTTATCTTAATTACTATCTCTTCTCTCTACGCAGCAGTAGATAGATACTTATTTCTTAATTATTTTTTAGCGCTTTGCCTTATTACCTTTAGCTTATTCTCTAAGTGCATAGAGTTTATAGCTCTATTATATCTAGATTAGAAGTAGTTATTTGCTATAATTACTAGTATACTTAAATAAGTAACTAATCTACTTTATCTAAAGTATTTAAGTTAAGTTCTCTAGATTAAGTAGTAGAGTAAGTAACACGCTATAGTATTTCTCTCTATAATCTAATCTAATTACTAGAGTAAGATAAGCTAGCTCTACTAGCTAGATATATCTGCTATTAGCTATTTTCTTCTATACTTTAAGTATTATATCTAAAGTTTCTCTCTATATTACTTAGCTTAGGTATAGATTCTAAAGTTGCAAGCTAATTTTAATCTTTTAAAGATTCTACGCAAATTCTTAGTTAATTACTAGCTATGCTATTATCTTGCGCAGTTTCTTTCTATATAACTCTCTAATTATTTAGTTAGCTAGCTATCTAATTAGTTTATATAATTAGTTTATCTTCTAAGATTACTCTTAGTATCTCTTCTAATATTATTAGTTTGCTACTTTTCTAGATATAATCTATCTTTAATTTAAAGACCTAGATTATCTAGCTTACTATTATATAGAATATTAGCAATCTTAATAGCTAATTTCTTTTCTATATTCTTATTATTCTTTTCTTAATAGAAATAAGTTTTATTAAACCTAACGTTATAAGTTATAATAACTTAGTTAAGCAAAGAAATCTATATTCTATAGATATTTAAGGCTTAATAGCCTACTAAGTATTTAATATAATTTCTAGAATTAGTTTTAAAAAACCTATATCTTATATTAGCTACCTAATCTAAGTTTAATAGATAGGCTTAATAGCTATACGCATATATACTACTCTAATCTAAGTATAGATTAGCTATTCTTAATTAAATAACTGCTAGTTTATAGTATCTAAAGTATTATTAAAACTAGAAATTAAGAATCTTATTTAGTAATTAATATCTATGCAGTGCTATTAGACTTATTCTATAAAGCTAAGCAGCTATATCTAGTATCTTTAGCTAAAGCTTATTAGGTAGATTTATGCTTATGCGCATCTTTATTGCCTTTATAATTATTTTCTATTCTATACGCTTAGCTAAGCTATTTAGCTTATAAGTATAAGATAGAGTAGCTTTAATAGCAATTCTATTTTTATCTACTTATTTCTTAAATCTTAATTATTCTCTCTATAGTTACGTTGCCTAATTACTATCTTAGTATATCTCTATAATTAAAAGGTTATATTTTATTCTTACTCTCTAGTAGTATCTTTTAATAACTTTTATAATCTTAAGTAGTAACTTTAATAGAAGATTATTATTCTTGATCGTTTTAGAATAATTATTCTTTATTAGCAATAACTATTACTCTTCTAATTATTCTAAATATATATTAAATAAGTTCTATAAGATGTAATAGAATAGTTAAGGTAATCTTTCTTTTAGTCTTCTTAAGATTACTTATAAGGTATATGCTATTACATAATATTCGCATTTAATTCTTCTAATACTAGTAATCTTAATATTTTATATATATTTAGTTAAAGCCTATAGTGCTTTTTGCCTAAGATAACTTAATTATTAATGCTATATTTGCTTATTACTACTTCTATTTTATAGATAATATAATCTTAGTATAGCTTTTATAATAGTAGAGACTAGAGAATAAGAAGACTTAATTAATTTTAAGAAGTTAAGATTATACTTTCTAATAAGCGTATAAAGTAACTTATTCTTAGATCACAGCTTACTATATTAGAGCGTTTAATCTTAACTAGTATACTAGACGTTTTCTTAATCTTAAAGTCTTACTTCTAAGATAATATTAAAGTAGAAACTCTTAATAATCTTTATGTTAGTAAGTATAAGGTCTACTATATATAGCCTATTTAGTCTAAATTATAAGATTTCTTATAATCTAAGTACTAACACTATTAATAGGTAAATATTAGGATTCCTGCTTAAATATACTCTCTATTTATAGCCTTTAATAAATATTCTCTTTTTAATTTAGACTATAATTATTTACTAGGTAGACGCACGCTCTACTATTAAGAATTATAGATTAGTATAGTAGATGCTAATTAAAAGTAGTACTATAGACCTCTAGTAACTCTTTTATAAAGAGAGTTAGATTAATTAAGCTTACTTAAATAGTAATAGAGTAATCTTTATCTAATCTTTTCTTTCTTAGAGTAGTAGACTAATCTAACTTTTTAATCTATTTGCAGAGATCTTACTATTTAGGCTTATTATACTATTCTAAGATCTTTTTCTTATTTATATTATTAAGCTTAATTAGATTGCTAGAGGCTAATTCTATTACTACTATTTAAAGCTTAAGATAGGTAATTAGTTTTTAATAATAAAACTTATCTAATTAGAGCTTTTGCAGGTAAGACCTAATGCATAGATATACTTTTAAGCCTTTTTTAGTTTTTTTAGTTAAGCTATTTTAAGCAGTTTGCCTATTTAGAGTTAGTACTATAAAGATTAATAGTCTCTTTTCTTTTTTAGCATTTTTAGATTACTTGCTTAGCATAGCATTAAATACTATAGTAATATTATCTAATATTATATTATCTTTTCTAAGAGATGCTCTTTCTATAACTTCTACTTATTTCTATTAGGCTTATTCTAAGGCATATTTTACTATAATTGCCTTAAGAAAGTTAGTAAGAGTAATAGTCTCTTTAACCTCTAGAACGTTATACGTCTAAGCTTAGATATAGAGAGTTTGCCTATTTATTAAACTACTTTTCTAGTTTAATTCTGCTATGCTTAGCTTTATTTAGATAAGCTTAGTACTCTTATCTAATTTAATTCTAAGTCGTAGCCTTACTTAGAGCTAGCTAATCTTTAAGTAGTTTAAGTTATAATTAGAGGCTTTAAGTTATCTATTTAGGAAAGCCTAATCTAGATAAGCTTAAGAAGATCTAGTAAGACTATTTTTATAATCTAGTCTTAAAGATTTATAAGTATAGTAGCTTTCTAAGACTATTTAGTAGTAAGAACTTTCTATTATTAGACTCTCTTATTATAGTTAGCTAACAAAACTTTGTAAGCTTTAATATCTTTAATATATTCTTATAAAGACTTTTTATAATTAGCTTTTACTTTATTAGTAGCTCTAGCAGAAGAATTCTTTAGCTTAACTAGCTTAGTAGATAATTCTAAGTATAAGAGAGCGTTATTAAGAAGATTAAAGCTATAATAGGCTATCTAAATTAATATAGTCCTATATTTGCTTTCTAATAGCGTAAACTTTAAGCTAAATATACTATGCTAGCTAGTCTTTATAAGCTTAAAGAGTAACTATAGAAGAAAGTTTTATCTAGTCTATTTAGTCTATTTAGACTAATGTCGTTAGAATAATTTAAGAGGTTTAAGAAGAATAAGAGTAGTAGAATAATTAATTTAAGTACTTAGCAAATATAAGATGCATAGTAGAGAATTAACTCTATAATCCTATAGCACTAAGCTTATAACTATTATAGCTAAGCAAACTTAAGAGAAAAGATTATATTAATTACTGCTCTTCTAATATATTAGAAGAGGTAGCTTAAATATATAAATAGATTATAAAGAAATATTAGTCTACTTTCTAAGCTTAGTTAGCTTAGTTACGTAGATAAGTACTTTACTATTCTCGTGTATTAATACTGCGACACCCCCTAATTGTAATCTTTCTAACTAAGAAAAATGTCTTAGTTTAGGCC
>NW_001884601.1:28751-32376 GCF_000146915.1 Parastagonospora nodorum SN15 | reverse complement strand
ATACTAGCTAGTCTTTATAAGCTTAAAGAGTAACTATAGAAGAAAGTTTTATCTAGTCTATTTAGTCTATTTTAGACTAATGTTATTAAGATAATTTAAGAGGTTTAAGAGAAATAAGAGTAGTAGAATAATTAATTTAAGTACTTAGCAAATATAAGATACATAGTAGAGAATTAACTCTATAATTCTATAGCGCTAGGCTTATAACTATTATAGCTAAGTAAACTTAAGAGAAAAGATTATATTAATTACTACTCTTCTAATCTATTAGAAGAGCTAGCTTAAATATATAAACAGATTATAGAGAAACGTTAGTCTACTTTCTAAGCTTAGTTAGCTTAGTTACGTAGATTAGCACTTTACTATTCTTAGATATTAATACTGCAACACTTAGTTAACTATAAGAAGTTTATACTAGAATATCTACTATAGTTTAGTATCTAGTTACTCTTTACTAGACTATATTTGCTTATTTCTCTAGAGTAGCTAGAGTACTTCTCTGCTTAACTAGAATCTTTATAAGATTATCTTATATATCTTATTATAGTGCTAAATAGTACTATATAACTTTTATTACTTCTATATTTATAAAGCCTAGTTCTTTCTAGAGAGGTCTAAGATAGTCTAGTAGATCTATTAGAGATTAGTTTAGTTTTTATCTTATAAGATAGATACAATTATATGCTTTCTAGAAGTATTCTACTAAAGTTCTAAGTAAATTAAGTATAACTACTTTTAATTCTATCTAAGTAGGCGCCTATTCTAGAGATATAGTAGAAGAAGAGCAGTAACTATCTTAAAGTATTCTTATATTTTCTAAGATATAGCGTAGCCTAAATGCTAACTATTAAAAGCCTTCTATTAAAAAAGCTTAAGGCAAAGTTATAAAGTATAGACTTATAGTCTCTCTTCTAGTAGTTATATTATACTTAGTTCTTCTTCTTAAAGCACGTTAGAGATTTAGACTTTAGTAAGAAGCCTAATATATTACTTTAAGATAGACTTAGTAGTATTATTACTAGTTACTTAGAGTTAAAAGCCTTATAGTTACGTTTAAATTATAATAAGCCTTTATAGCTTTTAAGAAAACTAGTTTCTCTTCTAGAAGAGCTTAAGCCTTTAGTTATTAGAGTTTCTTAATCTTCTTATATATTTTATTCTTCTCTTAGTTAAATTAGAGAGAAATAGGCTCTTATAGCTTATTATTAGCTAGTTAAGCAGTATTAAGCTTAGTTATCTCTATATCTAATTTCTCTATAAGAGTAAGAGATATAAGATCTTTAATATTATTATTAAGAATCTCTTAAGCCTAAGCTATAGCGCTTTCTTTCTGCAGATTATAGAAGAGTAGACTCTAATTCTTATATAGCTGCTACTCTTATAAGTAGAAGCTTATAGAGAGTTAGATAATATATTTACTTTTTCTTTATACTATATAAGATAAGTAATTTAAATATTAGAATAATACTAGAGATTTATAGCTAGAAGCAAGTAATAATAAGAATAACTAATAAGATTATTATAAAGAATAGACGAATTGCTACTAGTAAGAAGTAATTCTCTCTCTACTCTATATACTAGCTCTCTAGCAGCTATACTAGGCCTACTTAGAATGCCGAAGGCATTCTTAGTACTAGAGTACTAATAGTTACTTAGGTAGCTAGATATTAAGATATAGGCTACGCCTATACTTAGAAACTTTTCTATTAGCGCTTTAAACCTAATTAGTTAGCAATTAGAATATATATAGGCAATATATAGAAACCTTCTTAATAAGAAATATAACTTTATTTAGCACTATATAAATTCTATTCTTATAGGCTAGCTTATAATAATTATATTTCTTTCTTATACTAATATATAACTAAACTTTAAAGATATCTAAATAGACTCTTAATCTAACTTAGAACCTAAGAGGCAGAGTTCTAATTATAACTCTTAGGCTTATCTTATCTAGATAGAGGCCTACTTAAATATCTTTAAAACTTAACTTAGCTCTATTAATACTATGCTATAGAATCTTATAGCATATCTTAATAACTCTCTAGATCTTTTATCTACTTTAATAGCTGCACTAAGCACTGCCTATCTTACTTCTATAATAACTCTAGTTCTAACTATAGTAACTTCTAACGTTAGAAGAGTAGAGAATACCTCTATCTGCTCTATAACTAAATAAGCGCTAATTTAGTATAAACTGCTTCTAGTAAAAGATCTATTCTTAGAGGATAAAGCTACCTTTAGCACTTAGCGTATTACTATTACGCATAAGCTTATAGTTAACTTAGACTTTATTAGAGACTATTAGAACTAATATGCGTTTATCTAAGCTAATCTCTTAGTAAAAGTTTAGAAGAAAGTAGCTCTCTACTATAAGTTAAGAGAGAGTAATAGCGCTTAGAATCTAGTTTTATTTATAGAATATCTTATATTCTGCTATAGCAATACCTATAGTAAGAAATAAGTATAGGCTATGCTAGATAGCCTCTATTAGAGTAAGAAAGAGCTTTTTAATAATTTCTTCTTATATTTTAAGTTTCTTCTAATTTAGTGTAGCAGAGCTCTTTAAGATAGTAAATAGAAACTTAATAAGCTTTAGTATTTCTTAAATCTAGCCTTACGCTAAGTTACTTTATATAGAAATATATCTTAGTCTAATTATAATATAGAGGTTCGTAAATACTAATCTATTACTATTAACTCTAAGATAGCAGCCTTAGAGAACTAGAACTAGAATATATAAATATTCTTATATTATTTAGTAAAGAATAAAGATAGTAACATTAAAATAGTTATAGTAGCTATAGTAAGTATAGATAGAGAATCTAAGGCATCTAGTTAGACCTAGTAGAGTAAAGGTATAAGCTTAAAATTAATTAAGAACTAGATCTCTAAGAAGCTCTTTTAAGTAAAGTATAATAATAGAGATTATATATGCTATAGAGAGTATAGTTACTTTACTTAGAACTACTCTAATATAGTAAGAATCTTAGCAGTTTTAGTATTAGTAGCTAATTTAGATAGTTCTATAAGTAACTTAAAAAACTAGCAGCCTTTACCTTATACTTAGTATAGAGGCTAGCAGCGAAAAAGAAGAATATAGCAAGTATCTAATAAGATATATTAGATTATCTAGATAGTGCTCTAATCTTACTTTCTTTTCTATTAAATAAATTAACGTATATAGATGCCTTATTAGATTCTAGCTATAAATGCTTTAGTGCTATTAGCAACTAGTTATAGCAGAGACTCTAAGCTTATACTCTTAAAATTCTATCTTAGCAGCTCTTCTAGGTAGCTTATAGCAATACTGCTACTACTATTTTCTAAGTTACTTTTCTTAGATATAATATTAATAGATAGTAATTCTATCTTATTACTTATATAGTACTAGACCTCTAATAGAATATAATTCTAGGTTAGCTATAGTTTAAATAGAAGAGCATTATGCTAGATATAGAATAGAGAGAGATTACTATTTAGAAAGCTTAGAGAATAATAGTATAGATCTTCTCTAGAAGAAGTATTAGCTTCTAGATAATAATAATTACTACTATAGTAATAATTTATAAATAGGAAAGTAGCCTAATCTTAGATCTATAGAAGCCTATTTTACGTTATAAGT
>NW_001884601.1:0-28651 GCF_000146915.1 Parastagonospora nodorum SN15 | reverse complement strand
AATAGAAAAAAAGCCTAGCTATAGTTAGGCTCTAAACTACTACCTAAAGTAAAAGATTTCTACTTCTTATTTAATAAGAGCTAATTAATAATGCTTTCTCTATATAGAGGCTAAATAGATTACTATATATATCTCTAACTAGAAGAAAATAGGCATTTACTAGAACTCTCTTAGAGACTATTATATAGTATATCTTAGAATTAGCTACTTAAACTTTACTGCTAAGTTACTAAACTTCTAGATAAGAGATAGATTTAAGCTAGCTTCTTATTAGTAGGCGCTCTAGTTCTACTTATTAAGAAACTAATAGAAGCTTAGAGGCTATACGTAGACTATAGAGCTCTAAATTAAATTATCTATGCTAACTAATACCTCTTACTACTTATTAAGAAAACTCTTTAAATACTCTTAAATATCTAATAGTTTATAAAGATAGATATCTATTTAGCGTTCTACTAGCTCTAAGTTATAGAAAGTAATAAATATCTTATAGCTTTCTAAACGTAGTTTAGCCTCTTTAAGTAACTTATCTGCCTTATAAGATTATTAAGCGCCTTCTTCTTATTCTAGAGATATATTAATAGCGCTCTAAAAGAAACTCTAGAAGACTTTGCTATAGTTTATCTTAATAATATCTTAGTTTATACTTATAGATCTTATGCTAACTACTTTAAGAAAGTCTAGAGAGTATTAGAACTTCTATAAGATGCTACTCTGTATCTAGATCTTAAGAAGTATATATTTGCTTAGAAGAAGGTTAAGTACTTAAGATATATTATTAAGGCTAGAAAAGCAGTATAACTAAATTCTAATAAGGTAGCAGCTATCTAATAATAAGAGCCTCTAATAATAGCAAAGAGTATGCAAAGCTTTCTTAGCTTTATAAACTTTTATTATAACTTTATTCTAAACTTCTCTTATACTATAGCCTCTTTATATGCACTAATAAAATGCAATGCACTCTTCTAATAGACTATAATAAAGTAAGCTGCATTTAACTAGCTTAAGTAGGCTTTCTACTTAAGTTTAGTTCTTGCATAATAGAACTCTAAATGCTATATAGTAGTTAAAGCAGACTATTTAGAAGAAGCGCTAGAAGAATGCTTATTATAAGAAATTAAGAGTATATTATATCTAGTTATCTACTATTCTGCTTCTCTTATACTTAAGTAATAAAATTATACTATCTATAATAAGGAACTACTTATAGTAATTAAATATATTAAAATATAGATAGCAGAGTTATAAAGTATTTTTAAGCTATTTATAATTTTAATAGATTATAAAAACTTAGAATACTTTACTTCTGCTAGATTACTAATAGAGCAGCAATAGCAATAAGTAGAGAAACTTTTAGCTTTTCGCTTCTATCTATAATTTCGACCTAGAAAGTTAGTAGGTAAGCTAGATGCATTAAGCTAATATAAATAGAATATAAAAGAGTATATTAAATAAGCTAGCTGCTGTATAGTACTAATCTCTATCTAGTCTATCTTTACGCAGAACGCAGCTATAATACTAGCAGAAAGTCTACTATTTACAGATAGGCATATATAAGAACTTTAGAACTAAGCTATCTATAAGAATATAGCTTACCTGCTATAGTTATAGGCAGTGCAATAAGAAGCTAGGCAGTTTCTACTAGAAGCTAAGATAAACTAGTAAGTAGCTAATTATACTATCTCTGCGCATAGAATACTATAATAGTGTAGAGTTATATAGCTTCTATCTTAGAAACTCTTAACTACTATAGTAATCTAATAAGCATATAAATTAAACCTTATAGAATATGCAGAGAAAAATAGAATCTTCTAAATACTATGTAGAGATTACTATTAGAATAGGATATTCTCTAACATAGCGTAATATATAAGAAATTGCTATTACTACAGCGCTTATACTTTAAGGTTAAAGAAGTAGAGCTTATTATAGCTCTTACTAGTAGCAGATTAGTACTAGTTCTAAATTTCTATAGACTTTATAGTAAACTTACTATAAGCTAACTTAGCTATACTATAATATCTTCTTATTATTATAGACTGCCTTTCTAAGTATATCTAGTTAGAAGCTATAGTAATAATAGAAGCTAAAGAATACGTAGAGCGTTTTAGAGACGTATAGTAGTAATTCTATAGCTTCTTTATAAATATTATAATAGACTAAGAGTTAGACTAGCTAGGAAAATTCTAGAGTATACTCTATAAGCTTATAAATATTTAGTAGCTTCTCTTAACTGCTTATTATCCTTAGATAGATAGAGGTATAGAGAGAGCTAACTAAGAAGTTTAATTAGTCTTAAGAGTAATAATTAACTTTTCTTAAATAAACTAGCTCTAATATCTTGTAGCTTACTAGCTTACTCTTAATAATAAAGACTTTACTATTACTAGAATAAGTCTAAACCTCTTACTAAATAGCTATACTCTATTGCCTATTTAGAAACTAGATAACTCTCTATCTTTAACTATAACTCTAAAAGGTAGAGTAGTCTAGTTTATAGAATATCTACAAAATAAAATAATAATAGCTTAAGCTGCTATTACCTTTATATAATAATAGTAGCAGAAAGCTATAAACTACTTATAAAAGCTAGCAGAATAATTCTAGATTAGAGATAAAGTATAGTTTTTAATATATAATATAAAAATAGTATAGAAAAGTAGAAAACTAGACTAGCTACAGGCTAAATATATAGTAATAGTAGTTTCTATATCTTTAACTATTATACTAGATCTACTAGGCAGACTGCATAAAACTATCTATATAGATTTAGTAGAATAAGTAGAAAATAACTCTCTACCTAGCTAAGTTCTTAAAGATACTAAACTAGAGCTAGCCTTAGAGTTAGAAGAAGAGAATAAAATACTACAGAAATAAAAAGTAGAAGAAATTTTATAAGAAAAGAATATAAGAGAGCAAAATAAAAAGCAAGTTTTAGTAAAATAGAAAGGCTAGCTTAAACTAATATAGCACTTAAAGAAAGACTTCTTAGATATAGAAGCTTTATAAAAATTTACTACTATAATATTACTAAAATTATAATAAGGTAAATAGATAATTTAAGCCTAAAGGTAAGTATTATTTAGTTAAGCTCTAAAGAGTAACTAGCTTAAAGCTAGCTAGGAGTATATAAGATACCCTAAAGTTTAAGATAAGCTACTCTAAGTTTCTTCCTTATTTAAATATCCTTCTTAGAAGCAGGAGCAGATCTTTCTTTAGATCTACGAATAGACATAACTAAAGCTATACTTAATATTAGTAATAGAATAAGAACTTCTAACTAAACTAGTAAAATAAGTTAGTATTTAGTTTCTAAACTAGTAATAGATAGAGAAAACTTACTTAGTAAGTCTTATATAGCTCTTTAATAATATGCTTCTAGCTAATAGTAAAGTAGACGTTAGTCTTACTAAGAAACTAGAGAATTAGCATTAGAGTAGCAGTATTATCTTTATACTTAGAGAGAGTACTAAAGCTAATAAAAGCAGTAGATAGAGCTAAACTACTACTAGTAGATACTATAGCAATAGCAGTTAGAGCTTAGGTATAGAAATTCTTATAGTTATAGTATAAGGCAGACTGCAGGTATAGAAGGCTTAGGTTAATAAGAAGTACTTATATTTAACTAAAGGTAGAATAGTAGATAAAGAGTCTACTAAGAGAAGAGAGTAGCTAGCTATATATACTATAAAGCGTATAGGCGCTAGGCTAGCGTATACGCTAGCCTAGAGTAGACTAGCTAAAGTAAAAGAAAAGAGAAAAGAAAGCTAGAGTAAGTAAGGTATACTAGAGCATAGGTAGTAAGTTAGAGAGTAGATAGTAAGTTAAGTAGAGATGCTTTACTTATATATAAATCTCTCTAGTATCTCTTATATATGCCTCTTCTAAACCTAGCAAGGTCTCTTAAGCTATAAAGAAAGCTAAAAGAGCCTAGAAAGTATTACTAAGCTTAGCTAGAGGTAGCTAGAGCTTAGTAGAGAGTAAAGAAAAACTTTAGTAAGTTTCTTTAGTTTAGCTATATAAGTAGAACTTAGTAAATATAGGTTTATAGTTTTAGTGTAGCTGCGTAAGTTATATAAGTTTTATACTAAATTTACTTTATCTCTATAATCTTTTTTACCTTATCTACTCTATACTATAAAAATTAAGCCTAAAACTATTTAGAGAATACTTAAGAGAGTAAGTTTTTCTAAGAATATTTTAGATACTTATGCTATAACCTCTACTGCTAGCTAAGTATTTAGAGTGCTTTAGTATAAGCCTAGTTTTAGTAGTAATAATACTAGCTTAACTAAAGTAAAAGGTTTTAAGCGCGCGCATTTATAAAGTTTAGCAGATATAAGCGCTTTAGCATAAGCTTATTAAAATTAAATTTAGCGTAGTGTAGCAAAGTAAAGGCTAATATAAGCGTAAAGTTTTATCTCTTACTAGAGCCTATTATAGATACTCTTAGTAGCTAGTAGTATAAAAATTGCTTTTTTAGAAGTAAGAAAAGAAAGTAAAAGAAAGTAAAGCAAAGTATACTAATATTCTAGAGCTGCTACTAGCAGCTAAGCCTTAGAATATAATTAGAAAATATAGCAGACTAAAGAATAAGTATTATTAAGCTAAGATAATATAGCTTTATAAAGATAGCTTCTTAAAAGAAGTAGCAGAAGTATAGTAATAATACTATCTACTATTATCTAAGCCTTTTATAAAGTTTCTATCTATTCTTATTACTAGGTTTCTCTAGCTAGCCTACTATTAACTCTTAGTCTTCTAGATAAAGCTACTAGTTATAAGAAAAATAAAAGTAAAGCAGCTTTAGCCTCTTAGAGTATTTATAGTAGTAGAGAAAAAGCGTTATAATTTTTACTAAACTTAGCAGCTAGTTTCTAAGTAGAAAGTAAGTTATTAGTCTATTTAATATAGTAATACTACTAGCCTTTATATAAAGCAGATTTCTGCTATTTATAGTCTACTACTACGTTAATATACTACTTAGAATGTTTGCTACTATTAGAGTTAATAATTAAAATTTCTTTTAGCTATAAAAGCGCTTAGTTAGGTAGTAGTTTAGCGTCTGCTAGCTATAAGAGCTGCAGGTAGAATACTAGAAAGATACTATATTAGATTATTTCTTCTAGTAAGTCTAGATAGTATACCTAACTATTATAGATTATGCAGGTTACTATATATAGGCCTGCCTATTAATCCTTAAACTTCTTAGTAAGTTATAATATTAACTAGTTAGCTATGCTTAGCTATACTTAATCTCTAATTTTATAAGCTAGCTTACTATAGCATAAGGTGTTAGCGTAAGCCTGCTGCTTCTATTATACCTAATAAATCTATTCTTTTAAGTGCGCTACTAAGTTAGCATTAGTATTTATTAGTTTATTAGCCTATATCTATTAACTCTAAAGCTATTTGCTAAGCTTAGCTATAGCCTCTTTGCTAGAGTAAATTCTGCTGCAGAGGTAGTAGCCTAAATCTACTATAAATAGTATTATACTAATAGAGACGTTAACTATATTATTAGCTTAAAATTTAGCAATATGCAGAAATAACGCCTAATTATTCTAAGTAAAGTTAATAAATTATTAGAGATACGTTTCTAAGAACTAATTATATTGCTCTGTCTAGCTGTCTATCTCTAGATAGTAGCTAGTAGATAGTTTCTACTTAATCTTAAGCTTAGCATAGATACGTTTTTAAAATTTATATATAAATATAGTGCTGCAATCTAAGACAATGTTAAGAAGCAGTCTATAATTCTTAAATACTTCTATAAAGCATTATACTACTTTAATAAAGTTATAGATAATAGTTAGAAAGAAATAGCGCTGCTTAGTTAGTTAGCAGCTAATAACTAAAATATTATAATATTAGAAACTTAGATACTAGCTAGGTAAAAGATCTTAAATATAGTTAACTAAAAGATCTATCTATTAAGCGTTTAAGATAGGCAGTAATTGCAAATAGCTATGCTTACTATTATAAGAGGACTTTGTCTAAGAGCAAACTCTATAAGCAGTGCAGAAATTTTTTTAATTAACTTAGGCCTATCTTTAGCTAGTAGTATCTTTTAAATATAAGATAAAAGGTACTACGTAGTCTCTTATAGCCTATAATTTTATAGTTATAGTAGAGTTTAAATATTTAGTGCTAGAGGTAGATATCTAGAGAAATATATAGCTGTATCTAGTTAATAAATAGATAGCGTTTAGAACTCTTATCTAAAGAAGTAATATTAGCTTATAAGAAGAAGTAGCCTTTCTTATAGAATAAATTAGATAGCTTTATAGTACTACTATTAATTACTATAAAGGCTGCTAGCGTAATAGAGTTATCTTTATAAGCTGCGTTAAGTAGTTCTATAGTAGAATAAGTATCTTTATTATAAGAGAAAAGGCTAGAATCTACTATGCTATTAATCTAGTCTTATGCTAGCTTATCTTTAAACTTCTTAGAGTCTAAGTTATTATAGTCTAAGGCTATAAAGCAGAATTTAAGTATCTAGCGTTATTCTAGTAAAATCTAGTCTAGTTTCTTATAGTAGAAAGTGCTTATAGCTTAGAGTACTATCTAGATTACTAGTTATATATCTAGCGCTAGTACCTTAGAGCTAAGAATAATTATATTATTATTAGTAATACGCTTATCTATAGTATCTTCTAGCACGTTCTAAGGCTATTAGCTAAGAGTATTAGCTTTAATATTAGTATTCTCTAGTATATAAGTAATCTTAAAATTAAACTATAATAAGAATAGAGACTAGCAAGCTTATCTGCAGTTTAGCTTCTTTATAGCTATAAATATTTCTAGATTCTAGTAGTCTATAATAACGCTAATTTAGTAAGGCGTTCTTACAGATTAACTCTAGTTCCTATTCTTTAAATGCGCAAATAATTTCTAATAAGCTCTAAGTTATAGATATTATAATTATACTTAGCTAAGAAGTATTTCTTAGAGAAGAAGCTAATTAGTTACTAGTCTCTATTATTATTTTTCTATTTTATAATACTACCTATAGCTTAGGCAGAGGCGTCTGTATAGACTCTAACTAGTTTCTCTAGATTAAAGTATTATAGCATAATATCTAGCTAAAAGGCGTCTTATAGCGCCTTAAACGCTTATTAGTATTTATTAGTAACTTTAAACTTTTTATAGCAGGTCTTATAGATAACTAGCTTAGTAAGGTTCTTAGAAAGCTATTCTTTAATATAGGCTTTAATAAGTTTTATAAGAGGTAAGATAATAGCAGAGTAGTTTTTAATAAAGCGTTAGTAGAACTCTATATAGCTAAGAAATGCTAGTATCTTAGTAGTAGTAGTTAGTATGCGCTACTTATTAATAGCTATAATCTTATCTAGGTCTATTTTAACCTCTACGTTAGTAATAAATATGCCTAGAAACTTAACTTTTATCTAGTATAGTTTAGTTTTCTTAGAGTCTATATAGAACTCTTATGCTTAGAGATAGCATAGAACGCTTTTGCAGTGCTATATATATTCTTTTACTATCTTAGAGTAGACTAGAATTATTATTAAGGTAGATAGTATAAAAATTATCTAAGTAATTAAATAGTGCGCTGTTAATAGCGCGTTAAAATATAGCAGAGGCATTATAAGAGGCTAAATAGTATAACGTAATATTTATAAGTATCTAGTTATATAAAAAATGCTATAAGCTATTTAGAGCCTAGCTTTATTTATATGCAGTAAAAGATATAAATAATATTAAACTTTAAGAAGATAGTAGCATTATTTAGCTATACTAGTGTTTCTCTAAAGAAGAAGATAGAGTAGCAATTCTTAATAGTAATATTATTAAGATTATAGTAGTTAACGTAAACGCAGATGCTACTATTAGGCTTAGCTATAATAGTTATATTACTGCGTGCTATAGAGTTAGTTTTAGCAATAAAACTATATTTCTTTATTTCTATAATATACTTTTGTATAGCTTTATTATAGCGCCTAGATTATAGACGTATGCAGTAGTTTAAAGCCTCTGCATCTAGTTTAAGCTAAATCTTATAGTTATATTTAGAGTATTTAGGCAAGATTCTAGCTAATTTTTTGCTAAAAGTTAGAAGGTCTTTGCTATAGAGTTTATATATCTCTAGTAATAGAATATTCTTAAGCTCTACTTTCTTAGAATTATCTAGATACTTATTAATATTCTTTTCTATAGCTATGCGTTATATAGTAATAGGTATTTGCTAGCATACCTAGTAGATAGTATAACTCTTTCTCTTACCTATTATTCTAATAGCTTTAGCTAATACTTACTAGATATCTAGCTTAAGTTTATTAGCCTTAGTAGAGTAAGAAGAGTTTTAACTATTATATCTGCCTTTAGGCAGTGCTTTAGATAAGACTAGAGAAGCTTTATCTTTATCTAATTTATCTATAGATATTAGTAGAACTAGTAGTTTAAGAAAAGTATTAGACTATTTAGATATACTATAGTATAAGAGAATAGGTACTACGTTAGTAAGCTAGTAGTATTGCTAGTAGTAGATATTATTAAATTTCTAGCGCAGTTTCTAGTAGTTAATTTAGAGGTTATAGACTTAGCGCTAGAGAAACTCTAATATAAAGTTAAAATCTTTATAGCTTTCTATAACTAGAGCACTAGTTTGTTTAAAGTAATTACTTACCTTTAGATAGAATTTAGCTTAGTAGATAATTTCTTTAGCAGCAATCCTATTATATGCCTTAACTTTAATTAGCTAAGATAGAGAGATAAGCTAAAGTAAGAAGAATTTTATAGCTAAATAGCTAGCAATAAAATTATAATCTACTCTATTATCTGCTAGTATATAGTAGGTATAGAGGACTATAGAGCTTTATTCTATAAAGGTCTAGAATGCAAACTATGCTATATTTATAGTAGAAGCTGCATAATTCTAAGCTATTTAGCGCTTATAATAAAGAGTATTAGCTATATAAGTGTAAGCATAGGTAGGCGCTAAGTAGTCTTTCTAGAGTCTTAAATTATTTCTAGATAGTAGCTCTATACCTAGAAAGAGACATTTCTCTCTAAGTCTAAATCTAAATTATACTCTAAGCTATAGAAGTATAGATCTTTAGATTTATAAGCCTGCATTATGCGCTTATATATAGCTTTAGTCTTAAGAGAGTCTAAGTAATCTTAAGCGTAGTAGCTCTTACTACTATAGTTATAGTAGTTTAGCTTAGATAAGTTCTTAAGCTTCTTCTTAGTAGTATTCTTAGTAGCAATCTTAGCTAGAAGAGAGTTAGCTAGAATTATAACTTTTACCTTAGGCATGCTAGCCTAATCTTAGTAGTAGTAGAGCTTACTATTAGCAGAAGCTAGCTTTAGCGTAAACTAATTATTTTCTATATATAACTTACTAGTATAGTAGTAAGTACTATCTTTAGTAGCGTATTTATAGATATTCTGCTTCTACTACTAGTACTACTTATGCTCTATACTCTTTATAGTTACTATAAGATCTGCGTTTCTAAAGTATATAGCGCATATATTCTAAACTTATATTATTATTATAAGTATATTATTAAATGCAAACGTAGAGAGAGTATTATAGTAATCTATAGAGATACGCTTCTAAAAGTTAGCTTACTACTGCTATAGCTTATAGCCTAACATACTAGTAAGGCTAGAGAACTAGATATTAAATTTAGACTATGCTTATAGGCTAGTCTTATTACTATTAGAAAAGCAGAGAAATTCTAACATAGCTAGGTTTATATTAGCTATAGTCTAGAGATTACTATCTCTAAAGTAGGTATATAGAGTATAGAGGCACTTAAATAGCTGCTTAAACTAGTATCTATAGCTCTAGATATATAGCAGAATAGTATAGGCAGTTCTAGAAATGTTATTAAAGACTATATTAGCGCAGTTTTCTTTATATTAATATTAGTAGCTATTCTGTTTAAAGTAGGCAATTATCTTATCTATCTAGGCTATAAATTATACTTATAAATTGCTGCTATTAAACTTAGAGGCGTAGTTACTGCAGCTCTCTATATTACTCTAGTTATCTATATAGTTATAGGCGTTGCAAATAGAACCTAAGTAGAGGTCTAGAGAGACTATTAGTTCTAACTTAAAGATATATTCTATAGATAAGAAAGTAGGCAGCAGCTTTAGAGCATGCTAAAACTTAGAGATCTAGTGCTTATTCTAGAGTATACTGTAGTTTATAAATTGCAAGAGGTTACTATTCTAAAATAGTAATAATTTAGTTACTTATACTAGCTAGAGTAGTAGAGGCTGCTAGCAGCTAAAGCTATCTAAGTTTATAGTAGTAGAGTTATTTACCTAGTACTACTTCTCTATAGCTGCACTCTAAGCTACCTTAATATAGTAGTATTAGTTATAGACTATTCTAGCCTGCTTCTATAAGGCTTTATACTTTGCAGTGCCTTTATTAATCTATTACTAAAGGTTACTTTAGTTAAGGTTATTCTATTATGCTATAGCCTAAGCTGCCTCTTACTTAGATATAAGCTTCTTAATATTATTATTATACTATTTATACTTCTTTATAAATTACTAATTTTAGTGCTAAGCTAACTATATAAGAGTAATAGCTAGATGTATAATAAGATCTAGCTAGATAATCTAGAGTATTAAGAGTTTGTTAGATATTAATGCAGATTACTCTATAATCTTATTCTAGTCTATAGAGAGATACTAGCAAATTTATTAGGCTCTATTATTGCTAAGATTATCTAAGTAGCAGTTAATAAAGCAAGCAGAGTTAAAGAATACCTAATTACTATAGCAAAGAAAGATAGAAGAAATTATATCTAGCTCTATAAAGTTAATATCTTAACTCTATAGCGCGTAGTAAGAGTATAGAGTATACTCTATCTAGATAAGTGTCTTAGAGGCTATATTAGATAGAGTAGAAGTAGGCTAGCTAAGGCTTAGCATCTAGCCTAGAGTATTAGCTTTGCTAAGTTAGTTAGAAGTAATTAGATCTTCTATAGTAGTTATCTCTAGCATATTACTTAGTTTATTAACTTTAGCATTAGCAGTATATAGTTTAGAGAAGCATATATTAACTTACTTAGCCTTATTATCTAAGCCTAACTCTATATTAATAGAAAACGCTAGCACTAGCAGCAGCTTTAGCTTCTTTATAGGCTCTTAGTTAAATATACTATTATTATAGTTTAAAAATTCTTTAGACGCTTAGTTAGATAAGTATAGCTTAAGTGCGTTAAGTTTAGCTAGATTCTTCTTAGAAAATATACTTATATTACTGCCTATCTATTAGAGTAAAGATATAGCTAGTTCTAGATTATCTATTAGAAAGCAGCGTATGTTCTTATAATTCTTAAGATTAGTATTTGCATAGAAGTAAGTCTTCTAATTCTTAAAGTTTTTATTAGAAAGCTTTACTTTATTTCTAGAACTAGCTATAGTATACTAGTATAAAGAGAAAGTAAGTAAGAGGAAGTAAGAGGTATATAAGAGAGTTAGGTAGTTAAGTTCCTAGCTAGTAGCAGTAGTTATAGTAGTAAAGTAGCTATTCTAAATAGTAAGAGAAGCAACTCTAATATAGAAAGAAGTAAGAGGCTAGCGCTACGCTAGTAAGATAACGTAATCTTAAGAGTAAAAAGCTAAAAAAAAATTTCTTAGCACTTTAGGCTATAGAGGTAATAGCTAGCATATAATAGTAGGTAGTAGAGTAGCTATATACGCGCTAATTTTTTAGCAGCTTCTTAAGCTAAGAACTTTTAAAGTCTAGGTATATAGTAGGCTTTAGTAGGCTAGTAACAGTAAACTTCTAGAGCTTAGGTATATAGCAGGCCTTAGTAGGCTAGTGATAGTATACTTCTTAGAGCTTTAGATTTATAGCAGGCCTTAGTAAGCTAGTAACAATAAACTTCTAGAGTTTAGATATATAGCAGGCCTTAATAGGCTAGCAATAATAAGTTTCTAGAGCTTTAGATATAAACTTCTAAAGTTTACTGCGTATAGCGAGCGTAGATAGGCAAGTAATAGCTTTAAGAAGTAAGTTCTTTCTAAAGAGATAGGCGTTAAGCTATACTCTATATAGTAGAGCAGAGACTAGATTCTAGTAGTAAGAGAAGATAAAAAAAGCTACTAGACTTAATAAAGAGCTAATAACCTAAGGTTCTATATAATAACTAAGCGTAAGTATAAAACTACTTATATTAATTAAGGCTATAAAGCCTATAAAGAGTAATTTTTACTTTAGTCTACTATTATATAAGGTAGACTATAGGTATAGAAAGCTTAGGTTAATAAGAAGTACTTATATTTAACTAAAGATAGAATAGTAGATAAAGAGTCTACTAAGAGAAGAAAGTAGCTAGCTATATATACTATAAGGCGTATAGGCGCTAGGCTAGTATATATGCTAGTCTAGAGTAGACTAGCTAAAGTAAAAGAAAAGAGAAAAGAAAGCTAGAGTAAGTAAGATATACTAGAGCGTAGGTAGTAAGTTAGAGAGTAGATAGTAAGTTAAGCAGAGATGCTTTACTTGCATATAAACCTCTCTAGTATCTCTTATATATAGTAAGTAGTATAAAACTATAAATAATTAGTAACGTTACTAGAATAGCTGTAGATAAGTACTAACTTATCTCTATAGAGTACTAAAGCTAGGTCTTATTCTTACTGCATATAAAGATCTCTAAGCTCTCTCTATTAGTAACTTACTTATACTTCTTAAGAGTAGCGCATAGAGCTATATTATTAGTAAGAAGCTCTAACTTAGTCTTATACTAAGCTTTACTCTTATAGTAAGTAGCATAGCTATAGTAGATAGTCTAAAGATAGTTAATCTAGCCTTAGCTTATATAAGCATTAATATAAAAGCAGTAGTTATATTAGATCTAGATTAGTATTAAAGCTTTATTAGAAGAATTACCTTAGATAAGTATACTACTAGTAAGGCAGAGTAGCTTCTTCTTCTTATACTTAGAAGTAATAAGCTAATTAGTATTAGCTAAGCTCTAAATAAGAATTAAGTTAGAAATATATAGGCGTAGAGTATAGACTATTACTAGCTATGCTACTAGTAATCTTAATAAAAAAAAGAAAGCTTATAGTAGAAAAGAGGCTAGTCTAGACATAGATAGGCACTAGATTAGAATATAGTTAGATAGTAAGAAGAATAAGAAAGAGCGTAAAGCAGCGCTAAATAAAACTTTATAAGTTAGTAGCCTAAGCGTGCTAAGCGCGTATAGCTTATAATAATAATAATAATACTAGCTCTATCTTAGCATATAATAAACTTAGTATAAGAATAATAAAATACTAATAGATATGCGCATTATATAACAATAGGCTTAAGAGTAGAGTAGAAAGATATATTAAGGTATAAGCTACGCCTATACTTAGAGACTTTTCTATTAGTATCTTAAATCTAATTAGTTAGCAATTAGAATATATATAGATAATATATAGATACCTTCTTAATAAGAAATATAACTTTATTTAGTACTATATAAATTCTATTCTTATAAGCTAGCCTATAATACTAGGTTACTTATAAACTACGTTAATATACTTATTAGATATTTTGTATATATATTAATATCTATACTCTAGAGCTAAATAATTACATACTCTAAACTTCTATAAAAGCTATAGAATAAAGTTACTTTCTATTTCTTAGAGCATTTAAATTAGAGTAATAAGCTAAGAGCGATAGTGCTAAATATATAAGTATTATATTAATAGCTATATAGAAGACCTTTAGTATAGAGAGCATCTTCTTATTATAAGCTTACGTAGAGCTTATATAGACAAAAGAGTAAATTAGCTCTAGAATCTTACGCTAATAGTAGAGAAATTTAATATGCTAGAAATTTCTAGTTAAGATTTCTATTATCTATTCTCTAAGAATAGTATAGTAATAGAAACTAAATACTGCTACTAGAATTATCTAAAGTAAGAGATTAGAGAAGTAGAGCTATATAATATATAAGAAATTTATAGACTTATTAATTATTTATCTAAACTATAAA
The DNA here is from genome assembly GCF_000146915.1 of Parastagonospora nodorum SN15. Classification (NCBI taxonomy): domain Eukaryota; kingdom Fungi; phylum Ascomycota; class Dothideomycetes; order Pleosporales; family Phaeosphaeriaceae; genus Parastagonospora; species Parastagonospora nodorum. The sequence continues at coordinate 14,660 of NW_001884601.1, read as the reverse complement.
TTTAGCTCTAATATTCTAAGTATTTTAAGCTGCGTATAGTAATTAGAGCAGTTTATCTTTAGAAATTTTAGAGCAAGAGCTTCTAGAAGAGTAAGCTGCCTCTAGTTAATTTTATACACAGAGATTAAATGTACAACAGCAACGAATTATATTATACTCTAATGCACTTGCAGCTTCTGCTTTGCACACGCTGCTTAACTGTTATCCTACGCTTACCTCTGTCTCACTTAATTGCTCTAGCACCTATCAGCATAACTCTTCGCCCCTTACCTACGGAAACCGCTAGACTTGTTTCTTACAAGTATTAGTAAGCATCTTACAGGGTATTTTACAGTTCTCTTAGCATAGGTAGTCTTTATAGAAAACAAAAGATAGGAACACGACAAACAGCGAGAAATCAATTTTTGGAATTACCATCACAAAAAGTATCAAAAACACTTGCCAGTGGCCGCAACAGTCTCTACAGGCCACCGCGCGTCCCCCAGCGTCGGTTGGCATCTGTAGAGCCGCTGTTGCGGCCCTGGCGGGCACAGACAGCAAAATCCGCGAGCAAGCTACTTAATATGACACGTCCACCAAAGGCAGCGGCAGCCATCTAGCCACGACACAGCAACGCAAGACGCGACGACGGAGCCCAGACACTCCTTGAATATAACGGTCACAATACACACAACGCAGTCACTGATGGGCTAGCAAGCAAGCCCATCACCATCCGACAATGTCTGCGACGTCCCGCATCGACGAGCCCTCGGGCTAAACAGCATCACCTCCCACGCGAATCACCTCACAGACATCCGGCATGCTACCATCGGTGCCACAATACACTCACAGATTATCAGACAGCCTCGTCCACTATCGCCCCTTTGTGTTGAAGGAGTGGTGCCCCTTCGACACAACCCGACAAGGTCTGAGGAGATTTGCGCGAGAGCTCTCATGCTCAGTAAGCTCGACGGCACGCACGAGCGGAGAATCGCTCTTGTGGAGCTGCGTTACGACGAAATGCTGCTGCCGCTGCGCTCAGCGGCAGGTCACACCACACAACACAGCCGCATAGGAACCTAGTAGACGGCATTACAACACTTGAAGAACATCGGAGATCAGGGAACTTACTCCAGGCCCTGGGGTATCAGGGCAAGCTAGCACACACGACAGCTGAACGCTAGGGGGAGACTGAAGGTATTGCAGCCGCAAAACACGAGGCAACCGTGCCTCTACGAGCCTTGAACAACGCTGCACACACGAAGCTTCGAGTATGGCATACACGCAGGAAGAAAATTCGAGGAACACAAACAGGCAAACACGTTACTTCTAGAGACGAGATGTACATAGTCGTAGATAGAAGCCAGACACCGCAGGCCTCTGGGGACAGATGGCTCTTTCGAGAGTGAAGTGGGGTGGTGCAGATTCACGTCCGCACCGCGTCGGCTGTCTGCCACGCCTGTTATCCGGGCATAGCCTAACGGCTGAAACCGAGTAGGAAATACCAACCAACCAACCAACCTCAGCCCGGCCGACGCGCGCGATCCCGTGACAATCAAAGTATCGCGACGCCCACCACTATGCCCCCCAGAGCTTCCAAGAAGCGCGCGCGTTCGTTAAACGTTCATACGACCTCAACAAAGCGATTAAGAATTTCAGCAACCCCGCCACCACCCACAACGCCCTCACAAGCTTGGGAGAGGCAGCAGCTCGAGTCACAACCTCAAGAATCACTGTCCGCGCCCACCGAGGGCAGCCACGCTGGCACTGGCTCTGTAGCAACAACAACAGAGACAGCTGAGGATAGCTATATTGATAACGGCGGCGACAACTTTGATGGGCTTGATTAGGAGCGGCTTGGGGGTCGCTATATTAAGCCCTTGAAGCAACCCGAGAGAACACAAAGCTGGGTGTATGCACACGGATACCGCGTCGTGCGTATAGACCGACCTACACGCCCGCTTTAGGTGTGTAAATACTGCCATATACACAAGGCACCATCCGTTATTATCGACTGCTCAAAAGCCACGTCCTCCGCCGCCGCCCACCTCGCCCAGCCCATTAAGAGCCATAGCCTTTGCCGTACGGGCTCAATCACTACACCAAAACGCCCGATTGGACAGCTCTCACTGCGCGAGGCGATCAACGGCAGCTTCGAAATATCACAATCTACAGCCAACGCAATGGGCAACTTCGACGTGCAGCGCTTCCGCCACGCGTTGGTGTTATGGCTCCTTGACAACAACTTGCCAATGGAGATTATTAATAGAGCTTCAACGCGTGAGCTTTTCAGAGAAGTAAGTACGGAGGCAGAGGGCGCGTTGTGGCGATCCCCACGCAGTGTTGCAACCTACGCGATGCGGCTGTTCCACGCTATACGGCCGCAGATTGTCGACGCCTTGTCTAGCGCTGCTAGCAAAATACACATAAGCTTTGACGGCTGGACGACAAAGGGAGAGGCGCGGGGCTTCTTTGGGATTGTTGCTCACTTTGCCACAGCGTCGGGTGAGATCCACGACCTGCCTATCGCTCTGCCGCAGCTCAACGGTGCCCACACCGGTGAGGCGATCGCTACAGCTATTGTTGCAACACTACGGGCATACGGGATCACGTCAGATACGCTGGGTTACTTCGTACTCGATAATGCTAGCAACAACGACACTACGATTGCGGCTGTAGCGCGCGAGTTTGGAGACTTCAACCCGACGCAGCGACGCCTCCGCTGCGGCCCTCACACCATCAACCTTATCGGGCAGGCTCTGCTGTTTGGCAACAACAAGGACGCGTACGACAACGCTGCCGAACACATCGACGACGAGGAGGCGTTTATAGCAGCATGGCGTAAGCATGGCGCTCTCGGTACGCTCCTCTCTGTAACTACATACATTAAAACACTACAGCAACACGCGTTATTTACTGAGTGCCTGAAGGCCTCTAATAACAACCTCCCCGCCGCTGCGCGCGTTAAGATACTGCGACCAATTAAGCCAGTCGTTACGCGCTGGAACTCATACTACAGCGCTCTTGAGCGGGCAACCTATCTTAAGGGCGGCTTCGATCTCTATATCGAGAAACACGTGAGCCGCGTTACCTAGAAGGAGCGGCGTGGCACTCAGAGCGACGCTCCGGCGTGGATGAGGTCGGGCGGGCTCCAGGCAGCAGATTGGGCGGTCGTCACTGAGTACCAACGATGCCTTGAACCACTGAAAATCACTACAAAACGGCTGGAGGGGCGTGGCAAACACCATGGCAGTAGCTTCGGAGCTATCCACGAGGTCTTGCCCGTGTTCGAGTATCTACTCGATCAGCTTGAAAAGCTAGCTGAGCCATACGCTGATGTAGTGTTTGATGCACACGAGGAGGCGCCTGAAGATCACCTTCATATTAATCTCCGCAACGCTTGGGTAAAAGCTGAGGAGTATTACCGCAAGCTTGACGACTCACCAGTATATTACGCTGCCACCTGTCTCCACCCGTACTACAAATACTACTGCGAGAACTCGTGGGAGCATAAAGATGGGTGGCTACGCACTGCGAATGCTGGGTTTCAAGAGCAGCGCTGCCTCCCTCTGTCTTTCCGCCTCGCCCGCGCCACCCCCACGCCAGACTTGTCAACAATCAAGCCAATTAAGCCGGTCTAACCTAATATAGTAATCCACTAACTTGCATAGGTTTAGATCTTACTAAATCTGGTTAGATCGGCTTAATTAGCTTGATCGTTGACAAGTCTGCCCCACGCACACTATACATATGCGTTAGCTAGCCAGCCAGCCCGAACACCAAAAGCACTGCCTAACTAACTTCGTTCCTACTAATGTAGTAAAGCTACAGGTTAGTGATCGAAGAAGCGTTGCATGCATGTGAGTGTGGAATTCACAAGGGATGGCAAGGGAGATGTTGATGGCGCCCGTGATAAATGTTTCATTTCAAAAAGCTACCTATAGGAAGCTACCACCTATGAGATGTAGAAGACAAGATTTTGACTGGGGGGTTGCGTGCAGCGTGTAAGTGCGAAAAATGACAAAATGAGTGTGGGGAATGCCGTGGCCAACACGTGCCGTTCCGGTTGTGCTCCTCCTTCTCGATCCGACTCCTCTCCTGATCATTCCCCTCCTGATTACTCTCCTAAAGCACACTGAAAAGAGCATCCTTCACTCCCTAATAGGCTAATCCATGTTCTTAGTACAAGCCACTGTTATACAGAACAAGTGCTTGCTCGCTAATTTTCTAGCTGCATTCTCCAATTTTCACGACCTGAATCAGATCGTATATTAAGGCAAAAGCTTCCTCTACCTTGAATTAAAGCGTAATCACCAAAAAGCTCATAAACGTCCCCCCGAGTGAGAGTATTAGTAGTATAAGTTAGTAATAAGTAATCTAATAAAATGGTGGGGAGACTTATTCCCATTGAGTAATAATGAGGCGATTAGTCCTGCCGGTGTTGTTGATGTTGACTCGCACTGTATTGGCGTTTACGCGGTTCAATCCAATGGTAACAAAGTTGTTCAGTTCCCACGAGCCTATAGCACCAGGTCGTCCGAGTATAACACTGTCAATGTCGACTTGGCCGATGTTGTTGACAGACGGACGACTAGGGTTGATTGTGATTGACATGCAGCTTCCCTGCCGCTCCTGTAGGAGTCCGCGCGGTTTGAGGGTCCAGTCGAGAGAGAGTCCGCGCGCGTCGAGTTCAGAAGAGTTGGCAGCTTCGAAAAGTTTAACGATTTCGTAACCGGGATCGGCTTCAGGCGTTGGGGCAGCAAGCACAGCAGCGGCGCTGAAAAGAAGTACGAGGATAGAACGCATGACCTATATTCATTCATTGTCAGCTATCGCTGGCAACAAGATATAAGCGTGTACTTACGATTCTAGGACCCTGCGAATAGAGTTGGAGTTGGATACCGATGGACGATTGTTAGATAGGACGGGATGCTGATAGTCGAGGTAAGTTGTTGAGGGTGGTGGTTTTATCAAGGACGGACACCTTAGCCCTTTATATACACAGAATCTTATTGCTAGGTAGCCGGACGGTGCGGATTCCAGGTATCAGTAGGCCCTCTGAATGTCCATGCAACGATGCCCAACAATCGAGACGATCCTACTTCGGAACCGACTCGATCCTCGTCGGGCCTACATGTATGAGACCATGTGCACCTCCGAAGCATCCTTACGGAGAGCGGAATTGCGCGTACAGAACTCCTCCATGGATTCCATCGGATCCTAGCTATAGTTGTGTCCTTTCAACACTAGTGCTACCACTACGAGCTGACCAGTTCGGTCCTTTCAACACTAGTGCTACCACTACGAGCTGACCAGTTCGGTCCTTCTCAATTCTGCACGTGAACTGATGCGATATGGAAAGTTCTATATGTTAAAAAAGCCGATAGGAAGTTACGGACGTAACTAACTTGGCAAAGGTACCATACTGATGAAATGCACTAAAGCGCTCGTATTTGTCGCTCGTACTATGGAACTTTCCGTCGGCCTTTCTATTAAGCTGTATCTACTTACTGTCGCCGTCAGCGCTATTGTTAGGACCGGTCGTCGGTCGTGATACAAATCCTCTAAGCAACGAACATGGGAAAAGCTCGGGCTTAGCTGACAGTGACCCCGGATTGAGATCTCCAGGGTAATCGACCCAGGCTCTCCACCAAGGTCAACGACCTCAGTAGATTTGTTATTATTGTATAGCAAACTTCAGACGTTAGCTCATCTCGAATACCTATCCCTTCACCGCTACAACGAGAGAACAAACGTTAGATTTAATCGACTCGGCTAAATTTCACTTAAGGCTTTCCTCAGACGCTAGCGTACTACGTAGCTAGGCGGTCGGGCGGGCAAGAGGTAGGCATACATCAGGCCTGACCCTTACCTACACTAGTGAATCAAGGGACGGACTGTATACACACACCAAGGCCCTAAAATAAGTTATCTGAACCAGGCTCGAACAGTCTTTCTAGCTGAGGTGATTGAGCCGGTAATCGAGAGCGGAGTCGACGCCGGTAATCTAGCGTTAACCGCCTTGAGTCATTCAAGATCGTTGACCCCGGTAGTCCAGGGTCAACCGATTCAAGATCATTGACCTTGTTTTCCCCTACAGGGATCGGCAAACGGGTTGTGCGTGACATCGTGGTAGGAAAACAAATTTCGTACCCTTCATACCAAATGACAAGGATCTGCGGATATGGTACACCAAACTTGGTGGCTTGGATGGTATGGCATCAACCGGAGCATAACCCGGCAGTATCCCGGAGATAGACAATACCAGCGGTGAAATCTACGGCCATGCTAAGTTTGGATGGCTAAAGCTTAAGAGGATATAGCAATTTGCGGCTCTACAAGGAGGGCCCTGAGATACGTATACGGGTTTTGGGATGCCTTCGTTAAGCACGCTTGACCTAAAAGGGTTTGCACCAGAATTGAAACGGGTTAGAATGGGCACGAAGACAGCGTTTTACCAGCTTGTCGGGCCGAGCCTTCAAGAAGCTCCTGGTATTATACTTGATAACGCACCGAAAGTTTAGTGCGATGGAGAAGCGCAGTGTTTACTGGGCAATGTTTATGCCTGCCGGAGTGGCAGAAAACGCTTAATTCAAAATTTAATTCAAAATAGGATAGAGGTCCGTGATGGAGAGGCGGAGGAGCAGGTAAAGTTGTGCGCGCGAGTCGCGTAGTGTGCATTACAACGGTCCGTGTGTAGTCCCAGACCCACGTGCGCGCATCCACTGATTTGCGTCGGGAGTGCCTCCGGATGATGAAAACAACAACTAATTACCCGTCTTGACCCCACACTGAGCGAAACTAGCCTTTTTAAAACGCTGGCAAAGGCTCGTCCGGAACGCAAGGAGGCCCAGACACATAGCAGCAAACAAACTTAACCCACGATACATGGCTCAACATGCAGAGTATCCGCCTCTGTTCACCCCCATTCTCACCAACACAGAGCGCAGCCATGCATGGCTGCGCAACTCTGCAGACCCTGAAAGCGACACTGAAGCCGCCTTGTCGCACCCGCGCCCGTCTAAGCGCCGCCGATGCAGCGACTTATGCCCATGCCCCATGGAGCGATCACGCCCACAGAGTCCCTTCAAACGGCCCCGCGTCGAATGCGATGAGCCCATTACGCCCACCCAAAGCGCGTCAGTTGTGGCAGCGTGACGAGCAGAAACACCATCATTATCAGATCGCTCCACTGCGCCGAGGCAATCTTTGTGACTCTTCTAGCCTTCAAGGCCTAATATAGACTGGCGTGAAAGTACCTAAGCGACCACGCACATTAACGCGTCAGGATCACAGCACGCAACATCAAGCTCCGGCTACTCGTCCATACTCTATCGATTCGGTTTGGGACTGTGCATGTATTCAGACACGCTGCATCCACATCATGTCATCGGTTGTACAACTTCTCGCAACTCCATGCAGCTCGATTGCTGATTAGCCACCGCATCACGCTAGTGGCACTGTAAACGATGGGTAGCCAACCTGCGGCTAGGGTTATCAGTAGTTTGGCTGCATCGCGATCAGCGCGCTGTCCACCTATTACGGATATTCAAGGGAAGGGCGTTGCATGCATGTATAGAGAGGTGTCGCGGTGTTGGCTTTGTGTTTGTATCTCCATGCTGTACGCCACCATCGTCCAGTCTCTCACATACGCATCCCCCCTTGTTACGATAAGGGTGCGAGCTGTGGCCCCAGCAATATCAACGTCTGGGTTCAGACACCGCTATACTTCCTCATTGCGGCTGGAGAGATCTTCGCCTACGTCACGGTACTCGAGTATGCCCACAATAGCTCTCCCGAATCCATGAAGGTCTTTGTACAGGCAGTCGGCTTGCTTATAGGCGGTGTACGCTCTGCTTGCGCGATGGCACTGACTCCTGTTGCACGCGATCCGCGCCTTATTGTGTTTTACGCTTCATTGACGGGAGCTATGACTGTCACAACCATCGTGTTTTGGTTGGTGTTCTGTTCAAGGGAGCGCTCATTAGCGCCTCCTCTTTGGGACTAGCGTCCTTCTTCGGCTCGATCATCTCCCACGTTTGTAGCTACCATAATAACGTATGTTACAAGCGAGCGGGCCATACAAGCGAGCGGGCTGTAACGATGTGCATGCACATCGTTCCATAGCCTCCGCGTCACCTCCGCATTGCATCCGGCCCGACTCCGGATCATCCGGATTGTCCGGATCTTGGGGCAAGGCAGCGAAGTCATCAAGTGTACTTAATCAAGCCAGTCCTGTACATAACTCAGTAGTTTTCTGCAATCCTTTCGTACAAGACCTATAGGTGTCAATTGATCTTAGGTTACGGTTCTCCCACGCACTCCCATATGCCTCTGAGTGAGACCACGCCGAGTTCGGATCTTGTAACGACGCAGGCAAGACAAGAGATCCGATCGGTGGGTATTTGTTCCAGAACGTATCTGCAGGCAGGCCAGCACGACGTGGATAAACCACGCTCGCGAGACCGTAAACTTAACTAGAGGCACAGGGAGGAGCGACAAGCGACGAGCGAACCACGCCTATTGACCTGCACGAGCCGTTCCGCCTCGCCCACGCTCCTCCACTAACCATGCATGCTGGCAGCGGCAGGACGACAGAGACGCGCGCCTCAGCCGCACGCGCTGGGGGCGGAAACGCTGCGCCGCAATGCCAGCTCGAGACGACAGCCGGCATGTAGAACAGACACCACGCCTCGTCCTCCGACTCTACCTCAGTCCTTCTTCAACTCCTGCCGCCTAACGCGCACATACCATGCCCGTCAGCGACCTGCGCCTGCTCGCCCTCGACGGCGGCGGCGTGCGCGGCCTGTCTGCCCTTATGATCCTCGAGCAGCTGATAGAGGCCGTCGACTCTGACGCGCCGCTGAAGCTGTGCGACTACTTTGACATGATCAGCGGGACGAGCACGGGCAGGTGAGTAGCTACTCGGTTGGCAAGATATAAGAAGAGCGCTGATGGTCGAACTTAGCCTGATCGCTGTTATGCTTGGTCGGCTGAGGATAGGCGTGGGCGACTGCATCACCGCGTACCTGTCGCTCTCTGACCGCGTGTTCTATAAGACACGGCACTGCGTAACAGTTAAGGGCTAGGTGCAGAGCTGCTTCGACGCGGAGGAGCTAGCGCAGGCAGTGAGGGAAGTAGTAAGGCAGCAAGGCCTGCCTAAGGACGCGCTGCTTAAGAACACGCCTAAAGCAGAGTGCAAAGTGTAGGCGAGGGATATACTCTTACTAGAATGTAGGCTAACGTCTATAGCTTCGTGTGCGCGATGAGTTAAGGAGACGAGTAAGATAGTCTGCCTTACGAGCTATAAGACTCTGCGCAGCGGCAACGACCTGCTTAACAGCGTAACGATATAGGAGGCCTGCTAGGCGACCTCTGCAGCTACCTTCTTCGACCTAATTGTAGTTAGCTAGCTTAGTAAGGAGTTTGTAGACGGAGCAATAGGAGCGAACAACCTAGTGCAGGAGGTATAGAGCTAAGCGCAGCTCGCATAGAGCTCTAAGCTGCTAGAGAGTAAGGTTAAGTGCGTTATCTTAATTAAGATAGAGATGCTATCGCTTAAGGCGTTTAAGGATAATATCTTTAATATTAGTAAGACGCTAGCTGCGATAGCTATAGAGACGAAGTAGATAGCAGAGCAGTTCTAGCAGGAGTAAGAGCTGCTAGATAGCATAGAGCAGTACTACTGCTTTTAAATATACTATAAGAACTAGAAAATATTAGGCTAAAGAAGGCAAAGAAGATTAAGGAAATAGTAGCAGCAACGCAGAGGTATATTAACTCTTAGAAGATATATAAGTAGATGTAGGCGTGCGCAGGCAGCATTGCAGGCTAAGAGTATTAGTAGTAATATTATAGTATTAAAGAGCTTAAAGCTAAAGAATCTATAGACTATAGCATATATTAAACTATCTTCAGCCTTAAAGGTATTCTAAGAGTACGCTAGTTTGTAGATAAGCTAGTAAAAATAGCATAACTTAAATAAGTGCTTATGCTATAATTAAGATAGAGCTAGCGCTAGAAGATATATATTCTGTATAGTCTTAGTAAAATAAGTAAGATATAGCTAGTAGTTAAGTTTGCACAGCAATATTACTGCTCGCTTTAGCTTCAGTATTCTAGCTAGATAGATAGAGTAAGCAATACTATTAAGCGCAGTATTATAAGCTGCGCAAGTAGAATTCTGTAAAGCTAGATTTCTAAGATAAGTAAGAGATATGCTAGTAACAGCAGCGCTCAACGTTAATATAGTAGTAAGAGATATTATCAGCTTAGCTTACGCGCCTTCAATAATACTGCTTAGCTACTTATCTTTAATAACGTTAACTATAAGTATACTAGTAAATACAGCAATGCTAAGGCATTTAATATAAGATAGTATCTCTCTAGCTCTAATTACAGATCTATATTAATTATAACTTAGCTAGTAAGGCTAGAGAAGCTAGATAAGTTATAGAAGCTAGATAAGATAGATAAGGCATAAGTAAAGGCTATCTTTAAGAGTTAGTATAAGTAGGTATATAGTAAGTAGATAGTACGTTAGAAAAACTAAAAATCTATTAAATATTTATTTCTATTAATACTGTAGAATTAACTATGTTGCTAGTACTAAGTCTTACGCTTCTAAGCTTCTTTTTTCTCTTTCTCTTTTTTAGCTTTAGCTAGCTTCTCTTTATCTCTAGTCTTCTTAAGCTATGCTTTCTTTTCTAACTACTTTCTTTTAGCTAATTAAGCATAAGCTACTACTTTATCTTTTCTGCATAAGTATAGAATATTACTACTAGTATTAGAGTTCTCTAAATCTTTATCTTTCTTAGTTCTTTTTCTACTTACTTTTGCATATCTACTATCTGCTACCTTAGTCTTATAGCGCTTAAGAAGAAGTCTATCTAGTATAAGTCTAGAATATTAGCTTCTCTTCTTAAGTAGTAAGAGCTATTCTAGTAGTAAGAGCTATTCTAGTAGTAAGAGCTATTCTAGTAGTTTATTAGATTAGAATATTACTATATATAGATATTAGCAGTATATATTTTAGTTTTAAGAGTTTATACTATATCTTTATTAGAATTACCTAGTAGTTTTATTATCTAGTATAATAGCATTACTACTCTAAGCTTTCTTAACTTAATATAAGAGTTAATAGTACCTAGTAAGTTATTATTATTCTTAATAAGTATTATCATTAATATATCTATAACCTAAGAGGTGCTTACTTAGTACTAATTAGAGTACTTAGGTAATAATAAATGCTAGATAAGAGCATTATACTTAAAGTGCTAAGCTCTAATCTTAAAGTAGTTCTTCTCTAATTTCTGCTAGCTTTTCTTTATTATTAGCTTAAATATAGAGAATTATTTAACAATAAAGTAATATATAGCGTCTACTAAGGCAATATTAGCATTATTTAAGATAGCTAGCTTAGTAAGTAATATAACGCTAAACTTATTAGTTATTAATGCTATAGACTTATTAGATATAATAAATAAAGACTATTACTGCGCTATCTTAGATAGTATTAGCATTAGCGTATTACTTAGATTCTCTATCTTAACCTTAGCGCTATACTAATGCACCTTAGCTAGTATTATTATCTAGATAGTTCTAGCTATAGCCTTATAGAAGACTTTAGGTATTTATATATTTTATAGCTATATATATTTAGCTACTATAAGCTAGTTCTTTAACGTTAGTAAACGTAAGCTCTTTAGAAGCTATAATTAGCTCTTTTCTAATTAGATCTTCTTAAGTAAGTTCTTTTTCTTAATATAGCTTATAAGATTCTCTATAAGTTTAATAACTTCTAAGGTTATAATTCTATATTCTTCTCTTATATTTATTTATAATATGCTATTAGAGCTTATTATATTAGCCTTACTCTTATACTACTCTAGTTACTTTAGCAGCGCCTATTCTATATTACTATTATTATTACTATTACGTCTAGCTATAATAGCTTTGCGCCTAGAGTAGAAGATAGTTAGCAACTATATATAATTATTAGACTATTACTAAAAGTATATATTAATATATAGATATTACTTAGAAGAGTATACTTACTAACTATAGAGAGTTTAAGCGTAGTTATAGGTTATTAATATAGAAAGCGCATTATTAATATAAGAAGTATATTATAGATTTAAGAAGCGCGTTGCTATAATAGTAGCAATATAGTAAAATATATTAGTAGATAAAATAATAATAAAAAGAAATTATAGCATAATATATAAAGAGCTTAGGCTTTAATGCGCAGAAGCTTATAGAAAATATAATATTATTATATAGCTAAAAAGATTATTAGTTACGTTGCATTTATATATACTAGATAAATATGCTAGATATAGATAGAATAATAAGTAAAAGTAAGTATAAAGTTAAGTAATAATAATATTTTAACTTAAGAGCTACTCTATATAGTAAGCATACTTTAGTTTAGCAGAACTTAATTATACTAAATAGATTACTTACTATAGTCTAGTAACTATTAAGATTTTCTAGAATAGTATAGCACTATCTCTTACTATTCTCTACTTACTATAGGCTCTGCGCGCAGAGCATTAAGAGAATACTATATAGAAAGATATTAGTTTAGCTTTATTAAGCTAGTATATATTAAACTATAAAGTAATTAGTTTATTCTATAGTTATCTAGAGTTAGAGTTAGAGTAGCTTTAAGCTTAATGTTATTTAGATATAGTATAGTAGTTATTATCTTTATTAGTCTAAAGTAGTATAGTACTATCTCTTACTATCTCTTACTATTCTCTCTCTCTTACTGCTATAAGTCCTATACGCAGAGTACTAGAAGAATATTATATAGAGAATATTAGTCTAACTTTATTAGGCTAGTATGCATTAACCTATAGAGTAATTAGTTTATTCTATAGTTATCTAGAGTTAGAGTTAGAGCAGCTTTAAGCTTAATATTATTTAGATATAGTATAGTAGTTATTATCGTGATTAGATTGAGATAGTATAGCACGATCTCTTACTATCTTTATCTTTCTAGGCGCTAGGTATTAGAGAATATATTGCTGAGAGTCTATAAGTCGAGCTTTATTAGGCTAGTAGGCATTAAATTATATATTTATTACTCTATCTAGCTATTATTTAAAGTTAGAGTCGACGTATCTGTTAAGCGCAATGTTGAGCAGAAGTTATATAGAATCTAAGAGCCTTATTAGTCTAGAGTAGTATAGTACTATCTCTTATAGTTCTTCTCTGCTATTATAACTTCTAAGCGCTAGATATCTAAGAAGATAGTATATCGAGATTATAAGTCTAGCTTGGCTAAGCTAGTAGGCATTAAATTATATATTTATTACTCTAATTAGCTATTATTTAAAGTTAGAGTTAGAGTACCTTTTAAGTATAATATTATATAGAAGTTATATATAATCTAAGAGCCTTACTAGTTAGAAGCAGTATAGTACTATCTCTTATAGTTTTCTTCTACTATTATAACTCTTAGGCGCTAAATATCTAAGAGAATAGCATATAGAGAATATTTCTTTAGCTTTACTAGGCTAGTTAAGCAGAGTAGATTATAGGTATAGTAAGCACTAAACTATAGTAAAGCTCTTAGTAGTAACTCTAATAAAATAATATATTCTAGATTACTACTAAGCTCTAGCAAAATTCTGATCTATCTTTACTAAATAAGAATAGTAAAGAGATAACTTAGATATATTTAAAACCTTTTCTAAAACTAGATAAGATATCTTATAGCACTAAATATATCTAAGTTTCTCTATAAACTTTTTAGTACGCTCTTAGAGACTATTAGCTACTATCTAGAGTTAGAGTTAGAGTAACCTTAACTATAATATTACTTATATTAATAGTAGAAGTTATTATCTTTATTAGTTTAGAGCAGTATAGCACTATCTCCTTACTATTCTTCTCTACTACTAGTATAAGTCTTAGTTACTAAAGTATTAGAGAGAATATAGAGTTATAGATCTATCTATAAGTAGCCTAATAATTAGAGAGAAGAAAGAAGAGAGAAAAATAAGTAAGATTTATATACTTACTAGCACTAGCATAGAGCTGCTAAGAGGTAAGTAAAAAAAAAATTAATAGCAGAGTAAGTATCTCTTTGCGCTTCTTCTTACTATAAACGTACTACTATCTAGAGAGCTAGATTACTATAACTACTACGTTAAAGAAGCTAGTAAGCTTACTCTAAGAGTAGCTAATTAGAGTAGAATCTATACGCAGAGATAAGAATTACGTAATATTAAATTATACTATATTATACTTTCTATTTAACTTATAGTAGTAAAAGTAGTGCTTAGTATCTAGAAACCTAGTTGCTTAACTAGATCTAGAAGAGAGAGTAAGATAAGCATATAGAATAGAAGAGAGTTATAGAGTCTTTAGCAGCGTAGAACAATAGTAAGCAACTATCTATAACTATAAAATAATAGTAGGTAACTATCTACAACTATTAGCTACTAGAGCTAAGCAGAAACTAGTAATATAGTAAAATAAACTTATTATATACAGCTGTTAATCTACGCAAGAATATTATAAATAATAACTTTAACGCTATTTACTTATTTATAAAATAATACCTCTTCTATATAATATAGTTTCTCTCTATTCTGCGTATAGATTGCTTCTATATAATATATAGCTTCTAGCCTAAAATCTACGTAGAGCTTGCTAAATACATAGCTAAA
>NW_001884602.1:9258-29276 GCF_000146915.1 Parastagonospora nodorum SN15 | reverse complement strand
TCTTACTACTTAATGCGTTATTGCTCTAAAATAAAGGCAGAATTTATTCTTACTATTAATACTATATAATCTAAATAATTCTAAAGCTACTAAGCTGCTACTACTATATTTGATATTAATTACTATACTCTTAATTACTATATTAAAGGACTTACTTCTTATATAGAAACTATCTCTAACTACTAGAAACTTACTATAACTAAAGAGTAGATAATTATCTAATATATACTTAATCTTAATTTATAAAGATTTACGCTTTAGCTATATAAGATAGCAAATATAGCTAATAAGCTACTAGATATAAAGAGTAGTAAGCTTATTAGTAAGTACTAAGCTAAGCGCTTTATAATGCATTTATCTAAGCTTAAGATAGTCTTTAATTAAGTAAAGAATAAGTAGAGAATACTCTAAGAAGATCTAGAGATTATTAGCGCATAGTTTAAGCTTATAGAAGAGATTATAGCTAAGTATAGTATCTACTAGAATAATATATATAACTTTAATAAGACTAGCTTCTAGATAGGTATAATTAGCTCTATAAAGATTATTATAGGCATAGAGAGACGCGCTTAATCTAAGCTTATTTAGCTAAGTAATTATAAGTAAGTTATAATAATCTAGAGTATCTGCGCTGCTAAGTATATAACTCTGCTTTTTATTATCTATAAAAGATATATCTATATCTTAGCATAGTATAAAGAAGCTTTAATACTGTATAATTAGAAGCTATTAGTCTCTAAGAATAGCTAGATAAATAATATGCTTAGTCTAGAGTAGTTAAAGTATTTTAATATATATATAAAGGCGTATTAGATAAAAGCATACTAGCTACTTATTCTAGATAGCTATAAGAGCTACCTTAACTAGAATTTTAAGAACTATTATATTAAGAATAAGATTCTAACTCTTTGCATACTAGCTTATTTATTATATATTCTTTAGCTACTTAATATAGTTTATTTTTTACTATTAAAGCATAAGTACTTTTAATATATCTAGAACTTAGCATAGAAATATATCTTCTATATTAATAAGAAGAGCTTTCTTCTTATCTTTAAAGATATATTTTTTAATATATTTATAGAAGAGAACTATTAAAAGGCCTTTAAAGCTTTAGAACTTATTTCTATTAATATATAGATAGTATTAGATTATCTTAAAGTGCGCCTATATACTCTACTAGAACTTCTTCTCTTAGTAACTCTATAGCAATTAAAGACTCTAAGTAATACTTATAAGTTTAGATCTTAGTTAAAGCTTATACGCAATTTCTTACTCTAGTTACTTATTTTAGCCTAGACTAGCTTCTCTTAGCTTATAAAAGGTAGTAAGCTAATACTATATAAAAATATCTTTTAATATACCTAGATTTATAAGCTTAAAAAGCAATTAGTAGAGATAACTAAGCAGAAATTATATAAGCATAAGCAAATCTAGTAGAGTAGTATTATAGAGTATAGTAAAGTAGTAATATAAGTAGCTATAGAGGCATCTATAGCTACTAAGTAGTTAAAGAAGAGTTATAGTAGAAATAGTTAAGAAAGAGCTTAACTAGCTATATAGCGCTATAAAAACTATAGTAGAACTAAGTATAATATATAAATATATAAAAAGAATATAGAAGTATCTTCTAAATTAGATATAGGCATAATAGATATAGGCTCTCTTATAGATAGCAATAAAATTAAAGATGCATAACTAAAGTTTCTTATACTAAGAAATTTTAGATTACTTAGTAAGGTAAGTTACTTAGTAGTAGATTACGTTACTCTAGATTCTTTTTTAAATAGTATTAATATATAACTATAGTAAGTTCTCTAAGACTATTAATCTAATTACTAATAGTATAATAATATAGAGTACTACAGAAAACTATAAGGTTAGTTTATAAGAATACAAATATAGAAGAAGAGAATAGTATTATAAATCTATAAGAAGAGGCATAGCAGTCTTTATAAGATATAGAATGCTAACTAAGAAGAGTTAGCATAGAGATTAGTATATAAGAATTAATTAATAACACTACTCTATAAGGTCAGTAGTGAATTCTATAGTCTTAGTAGAAAGTAACTATAGAATAGTTATATACGTTCTATAAAATTCTATAATATCTTATAATATCTTATGCATAGAATAATATAGAATAATATAGAATATATAAGATAATACTAGTATATAGATAAGACGCAGAACTCTTATAGTTTAGTATCTTTAACTTTATACTTTAAGTTACTTAATATATTATACTCTTTATAGAAGCTTACTCTTATTATCTTAGTATATCTTATCTCTATATCTAGTGCTACTTTACTCTATCTATAAAAACTAACTTAAGCTCTTTAATATTAGCTATCTAATTATTAGCTACTTAAAAAAGGTTTTAATAACTAGCTTCTATAGCTTCTTAATAAATACTACTTTATATATATACTACTTTATTTTTATCTAACTCTTAGCTATTTAGTTTACTAGTATTACTACCTACTTATTTACTACTCTCTTATTAATATAAGAATTATGTCTAAGAATATAATAACTTAGCAGCGTATATCTAAGCTAATATATCTTAATTATATTTATAGTTATAAAGTATATAACTACTTTGCTACTTTATAGTATAATATAGCTAATATTATATTATATAAGAAGATAGTTAGTAGTAAGAGACTTAAGTAATAACTTATAGAACTAATTCTATAATATTAATAGTATAGTAGTATAGTAATCTACTTATTAGGTATCTTTTAATATAGCTAGTAAGCTAATATATTTAAAGTAGCTTAAATAAGTAAGAGCTATATTATAATTATCTCTAAATATAAGTATTAATACTAATATAATATAATCTACTAAAGTTAAGATATTAGTAAGAATAGTAAAGAGCTTAAGATAAGCATATTTTAATAGTTCTCTTAGATTATAGAATATTAGAGAATAGTTATAATAATAATAATATAATATAATAAGATAGAAGACTATAAGACTTAGATATAGCTAATATAAAATTTATTTTTAACTTATATATAACTATATATACTGCTTTTCTATAGTTAAGTATACTATAAAAATTATACTTCTTAAGCCTAGCTTAGAGCAAAGTAGTTATTATTATGCCTAAGGTAATTTTTAAGAAGTTTAGATATTAGTTAGTAGTGCTTATACTAGCCTTACTTAAGACTATTAGCTAATACTAAATTATATATTTTTATACTTTTTTTATTACTTTTTTATGCTAATAGTAAAAAGTAATTACTATTCTCTTTTAGTCTAGCTTATTTTTTAATAATACTTCTAGTTTATATTTTGTATCTAGAATAAATAGAGAAAGGATATATATTTCTAGAAGAAAGTAGTCCGCTTTAGTGAGGTTAGACTGCTTAGTAGTGATTCACGTTAGTTCAATTTAAAGCTTTGAACAGATACTCTAGCGAAAGCACTCTATTCTCTTAAGAATCTGTAGTTCGCAACAGCTTCTGGAGTAACATCGAACGCAAGTGAGCCTACTAAGGGTTTTACAGAGGAAACATGTAAGTAACCTAGAATGAAAGGATCATATGTCGCTCATACGGAATCAACCTACTTTCTAGTCGTTGAAAGAGGTTCGCAAGGCCATGTACAAGCAGACGAAGGAAGATGGCTACATGGCCGCTGCTGAAGCTAAGAAAAGTGGAATAAAGTATAAGTTGGAGAACATGTACAGCGACAGGATAAAATGCCATGAAGCTCATTTTAAGAATAGAGAGACTCATCTGACGTCTGTCGCTCAGTAGTGCAGCGCAAAGTTCCTTGCCTACTTCTTCCCCTTCTTCCATGCGGTACTATCACTAGTCACATTAACCTTCTTCGCCAACTGCGCATCAAACTCCGTAACAACACCCTTTCTAACCGGCTTGCCGAGGTTGTCGCTCATCGGCCTGACAACATCGCACCTTAGCGCCTGCGCAGGGCTCATACGCTCCATCTTCGTATTGTTCGTCTGAATGAAGAGCCTCTCACGCGAGTCGGCACCAGTATACGGCTTCCACTCAACAGCACGGTTAGCGCGGTCAGTATTGGGGTCAAGGTTACGGATGAAGCTGGTCCAGTAGCTGCGCACATGCTTGATGATAGGCGCATTGGTGGTGAAGTAGCTGGGTGGTTCGCTGCCGTCGGTGCGGTTTACGCCCCAGAAAGCATATGCGTTGACGGTGTGCCAGGCGCCGTAGCCGACTGCCTCGTCGGCTGGGTCCTGCACAGCATACTTGTAGTTGTACGTGGGTACGTCGTCGCGCGCGATCGCGTTCTGGATGTTGCGGGTCGGGCAGTGGGTTCCGATGTCGCCAATGGCGTCAGCAGCGTGGCGCCAGTAGAGTCCCTTTCCGGGGAATGAAGGCTTCGCGGGCTTCATGTAGAGATCGTCGATGATCGAGATGGAAGAGTTGCTCAAGCTTGGGTCTTGATTGGCCACCCATTTGACTGCATCGGCTGTAGTGTTAAGATCTTCTGGCGCGTTGTACTTTGTGCCCTCTTGAGCGCAGGTGCCCATGATCGTCGGTACCTTTGCGTACTTACCCTGGTCGAAGAGGTTCACAAGCGAGTCGGTGTAGAGGTCGCCATCGATATTGGGGTTGAACCAGCAGTTGGAAGAACGGATAGCCGACTCGTTCAACGCACGTAGACAGGAGAGGCCGTCCGTCGCATTAGCGCACCCCTTATCTTCAAGCAAGCACTGGTATTGCTCCTCGCCCAGCGCTGGAGTGCGCATCGTAACCCAGCCACCCGACTCCATAATACCGCCAGCAAACAGCTTCTTGCCTGTGTTGGCCGCCATCATGAGCGCAACAGAGGATCCACCGGCACTGACTCCATCAAGAACAACGTGGTCTGGATCACCACCGAATTGGTCGATATGCTCCTTAACCCACTCGAGGAGCTTGATCTGGTCGCGAAGCCCAGCATTGACATCACCACCTCCTGCTTTGACCGCTTCACTACTGAGGAAACCGTACAAGCCCACGCGGTAGCTGAATTGAACAAAGACGACCTGGCCGTCTGCCACAATCTCAGTGGGATCCCAGTTCGCGCTAGACTGCGACGAGAAGCCACCTCCCTGGAAGAACACCACAACTGGCAGCTTCGAGTCGACGCGGGCCTTGGAAGGCGCATACACGCTCAGGTAAAGACAGTCTTCAGCAATGGTGAAGCGGTCGTTGGGTCCGGAAACAGTCCAGTCATCAGGACGGCTAGGTGGGCATGTTGCACCGTGTCTAGTGGCGTTGATGAGACCGGAGACGATAGGGTTTTGCGGCGCCGCGAACCGACGCTCGCCAGTAGGTGGTGCCCCGTACTGCATGCCTTTCCAAGCAGAGACACCAAGCTCTGAGTCGACGACGGTTCCCTGATACTTTGCATAGCCAACATCGACGAGAGTATTGACGGCGTGCGCTACCCAAGAGAAGCCCGCTCCGGCGACGAGTAATTGTTGAAAATGCTTCATCTTCAAGGTGAATAATGACCAGACAGAAATGAATGTGAATGAGCTGTGCTCTAAGAAAGAATGGATACGTGCGCAAAGACACGAAAGCTGAAGAAAACGGATGTGGAAACGATTGACTTTTACATCGATTTTCCCCTACCTATAGTGGCCATATAAACCTGCCCCTCCGGATCGTTCATGGAAGCGTTCGAAACATATTAAGCCCGTTGTAGCTGGGTTATCATATACATGTTGCGTTCGGTCCGCACGCTGAATGAACGTGGAAATTGTGCTTTAATGTTTCTGCGTTGTTCAAAGTCGGGCCGTTGAGCAGTACGGCGATTCAGCTGTTTCACGGTGGCATTGCAGGGCGGATAGGGCCCAATCTAACTTGAAGCGGGAAGAGGCCATGACTCTCAGGGTCTTTGCCTGACGACCATCTTGTTCGTCCGCAAATCACGGCCTCCGCTCCGTTAGAAGGCGATTCGAGATGGAGTGTTGATGCGAAGGAGGGAACGCGCGGGGGAGGTTGACATACAAGAGGGATGCATGAATCGATAAGTAGTGGGTCCTGGTGCACAGACGAATTTTGTATGGAGATTGGTCGTTTATGGTAGAAGATTCGCCGCCTACTACCCATCGATTTATGCATCCCTCTTGTAACGTGTTCTACTAGGAGGTAGGCTACCTTACTAAAACGCGTGCAACGCGTCTTATCTTATCTACTATAACTCTCTTATAATACTCTTAAGCCTCTAAAAAAGAAGGCAGGTATCTTCTTGCTACTTAAGCGCTTTAATCTAAAAAAATTAGAGCTAATATAAAGCTGCTTAGCTTTATAAGATACTTTATATAACTCTTTAATAACGTCTTTAAGATATCTTCTTTCTATATAAAATAATGCATATTAATTAAAAGCTATACTCTATTAAAGAATAGTCTCTTATTTAGTAGATCTTAGATCTTAATTAATAAAGCTTTTCTTCTTAGAGTATTAATATATAATAAATAGTAGATACTCTGCTAGCTAACTATAGCTAGAATTCTCTATCTCTACTTATAAGTAAGAACTAAGTATTATACTTTATTAGTAGCTAGCTAAAGCTTAAGATAAAGTAGAACTAGAAAATTCTACTTATAAAAAGGTTAAGATATAACGTAGTTTATAAGCAAGCACTATATCTAAGTAAGTACTATAGTCTCTCTACTAAAATAACTATATAGTAATATAGCATAATACTATAATAAATTTATATACTATATATAATAATATATTATTCTTTAGAATTATTACTATAAGAGGCAGAACTCTAGAAGTTCTGCTAGCTATCTTTTATACTTTACTTTAGAAGATATAATATTCTAGCGCTTATAAAATAAGTAAAGTTCTAAAGGCCTAAGCTTCTAAGCTTAAAGTTCTAAATAGAGCGCAGCTTATTATATAAGCTTCTCTTTCTAATATTTAGTATATTCTATACTTACTTTAATAATATAATATATAATATGCGCTCTACTCTTTTAATATCTCTATAATCTTTATATAAGACTACTAATATAATATACTATTAAAATAGTTACACTATTAAAATAATTACCTAATATAGCTAGCTGCGCTGCAACCTTAATAACTTAATATTATAATAAGTAATTAGAATAAAAGATATATAGAATTACTTACTTAATTTAGCTGTATCTCTTCTATATATATGTATATTATAGCCTATATTGCTATATTCTTTATAGTGTTAAGTTAACCTTCTAGTAATATCTACCTACTATCTCTTCTTATGCCTTTATTTAGTAATCTCTACCTCTGCTTCTCTCTAAGTAATTAACTTCTCTGCCTCTGCTTATAATAGAGTCTCTTCTTCTTAAATATACTTTTTTTTATAACTTTTATATATAGAAGCAGCGTTATTAGCTGCCTCTAAGTTAGCAATTCTACTAGCTAAAAGCACTTAAGAATATACTATTATTTTAGCTCTTTTCTAGAACTACTCTATTATTTTAATAATTAATAATAGAGAGAAGTTAATACGCGTTTAAATCTAGCTCTAGATTAAAGTTAATTAAGCCTTTATCTCTTATATATTGCTTAGAGTCTTTAGCTACTAGAAAGTACTTAGAAGAAGTAGTATTAGCATATAAGGCTTTATATTAAGCTTTAATAGCACTGCTTCTAAGTTATCTAGTACTAAACTAGCTACTCTAAATCTAGATTTAATATTTTTAGATAAGAATATCTACTTATAGATCTTACTATAGGTATCTAGAAAGGCCTTTTTATTAATATAGTTAATATAACTATTTACTAAGACTCTAATCTTCTTCTTATAAGCATACTTTAAGATAGTAAAATAACTTATATTAAGTAGCTAAAGAAGATATAAAGTATAAGTAAGCATGCAGAGCGTAATAATCTTACTTTCTTTATACTATTTTTAGAAAGTAAGTAATTAGTAGCTCTTATAGCTATTAAGTATAAGTAGTTAGTAACTACTAACTATATACGCTTTAGTATGCTAAATAAAGTGCTCTAACTATGCTAAACTAATCTTATTTATAGTCTAACTATTCTTACTAATAGTAATTCTTTAGTTTTTATTCTTTTAGTAGTACTAAGCTTAGTTATAGTGCTTTGCTTTAAGTATAAAAAAGAGTAGTATAGACTACTCTATAGCATTAATGCTAGTAATTAAGATTACTTACTTATAATTACTAAGTTAGACTCTAAGTAGCTTTATACGCTTCTCTAATGCAGTAATAACTTTAATAGACTCTCTAATGCTTATTTAGAAGCCTATCTTATTAAAGTTATAAGTATCTTTATCTAGAATACTATACTTAGCTTTAATGTTGCGTATAAGGTTAAACTAGAGGCTTATAATCTTAAAATTGCTATAAAGAACTCTCTAGTAATTGCGTAGGCAGGTAACTTATAAGTTAAGATTAGATTACTAGCATATAAGCTAGTATACTTATTTAATACTAATCTTATCTCTGCTATGCGCAGTAAGTAGTTAGTTAGCTATATCTTATACATACTAAAGTATAGAAGTAAAACCTTGCTTATTAAGCTTTCTTATCTACTATATAAGAATCTTCTCTTCTAGCTTTTTTAGTACTAATTAGTTAGAGCAGAAATTACGTTATAAAGTCTAGCTAGCGCGTTAGTTACTAAGCGTACTTTAGTATATATTATAGATAGTTGCAGCGCACCTTTAGCTTAATAATATATTAGATTTTATAGCTTTAAGTGCTAAGATAATTCTATCCTTATAGAAAAGCAGCTTAAGATTAGTTAATTGCAGCATTAAGGTAAGTAGTAGAGAGAGAGATAGTCTTAGCAAAAGTAATTATTTTAATAGTGTAACTATTTTAATAGTAGATTACGTTATAATATCTTACTTAACTTACTTATCTTTTAAAGCTATCTTAACTTCTTTAGTAGCTTCTACTTATAAGTATTATTACTTTATTATATCTTCTACGCCTCTATTAGTAGTTATAGAGTATTCTAAAACTATAGCTCTCTTACTTACTAAGCGCTCTATAAGTACTACTAGCTTTAAGAATAAGCTTTTTATAAGTTTTATCTTCTTATATTTTTTCTTTTTTACTTTATTAACTTCTACTATAGAAGCTTAAGCTTATTAAAGATTCTAATAATAACTTATCTTTAGTTATAAGCTATAACGTATTCTATTATCAAGCTAGCTACTTTATTAAGCTAGCTACTTTTTCTTAGCATTACTCTTTTCTTTATAACTCTATAAGTTTTGGACTATTTTAGGATTTTATTTTATATTTAGAAAGCACTAGATTTAGACTTTCTAACGCTCTGAGAATTACCTAATTAGGCTTAATATTGCTAGAGTTAGAGCTAAATAAAGTAAGAAGCCTTGCTTAGCTTTAAACCCTAGTAATATAAGCTATATCTTCACGTATTTCTTTCTAACTTTGACATATTATAGTTTATAAGCAAAAAGATAGTCTATAAAAGTTCTAGACTTATAGCTAATTTCTAAAAGAAGTTATAGAAGAAAGTAGTTACTTAGTACTAAGTATAAGAAATCTAGTATATTAGATGCTATAATAGTATATCTTAACTTCTAAAACTTATTTTATATACTATTAGTATATAAAAACTATACTCTATCTTTTTAGACTATTTTATTATATAGAAAACTAAGATACTAAGAAAAATTCTATTTCTTAGTATTTTACTCTATTTTAAAAAAAATTAATAACTTCTTCTATACTTAACTTTATAGCTTAAGAGGTTAGTATATATAATATCTATATATATAGTTTCTATTCTAAAAGTTAGAGCTAAATAGAGTCTGCTTTAGCTTAGTTATTAAATAAAATATTCTTTTTTATGCTCTAAGAGCTATCTAGCTTTATATCTCTAGAACTAGCATATAGAAAACTTTTAAACTCTAGAATCTAGTTCTTTATAGTATATAAATTTTATATTATAAGTTATAGATTAATGCGTAGCTATATACTATAGGTTACTAAGGGTTTAAAGTTAAGCGAGCTCTTCTACTTTACTAAGCTCTAACTCTAGCAATACTAGGCTTAATTAGGTAATTCTTAGAGCGTTAGAAAGCCCTAAATTAGGGCTTTCTAAATATAAAATAATATCCTAAATTAGTTCAAAAATTATAGAGTTATAAAGGAAAGAGTAATGCTAAGAAAAAGTAGCTAGCTTAATAAAGTAGCCGGCTTAATAATAGAATACGTTAACTAGATATTATATTGCTATTAAAAAAAGAGACTAAAGTAAATTTATTAAATTATTATATCTATAAAATTGCTAGCAAATCGTAGCAATACTACTAGAATACTAAGAACTTATTTTCCTAACGCTATAACGTAAACTATTATCGCATGGGTTATATCATCGCGTGGGTCAGTTTTGCTAAGAATTTCTCTTTTCTCTATAACTTTACGAGTTTTAAACTTTTCTAAGATATTATTTTATATTTAGAAAGCTCTTAAATAGGGCTTTCTAATGCTTTAAAAATTACCTAATTAGGCCTAGTATTGCTAAAGTTAGAGCTTAGTAAAATCTAAGAGCTCGCTTAGCTTTAAACCCTAGTAACTTAAGCTATACTATAGCCTATCTCTCTATAACTTATATATAATATAGATTATATATATAGAAATAGCCTTCTAAAGTTATAGACTTATAGCTAATTTATTAAAGACGTTATATAAGATAGTAGTTACTTAGTACTAAGTTTAAGAAATCTAGTATAGTAGATACTATAAATAGTATATATTAACTTCTAAAACATATTTTATATACTTATAGTATATAAAAACTCTAGTCTAGCTTTTTAGACTACTTTATTATATAGAATATTAAGATACTTAGAAAAGTTTCTTTTCTTAGTATTTTACTCTATTTTTAAAAAAATTAATAACTTCTGCTATATATAACTTTAGAACTTAAAATTTTAGCATATATTATTTCTATATATATAGTCTCTATTTTAAAAGTTCTAGCTTATACTAAGCTACTTTAGCTTAGTAATTATATAAAATATCTTTTCTAAGCTCTAGAAGATATCTAGCTTTATATCTCTAGAACTAGCGTATAGAAAGCTCTATAACTTTAGCATATATAAGAATATATATAAAATAATCTAAAAAAAAAGTCTTAGACTAATACGTAGCTATATACTATATAAGTCTAGGGTTTAAAGCTAAGCGAGCTCTTAGATTTTACTAAGCTCTAACTTTAGCCAATACTAGGCCTAATTAGGTAATTTTTAAAGCATTAGAAAGCCCTATTTAAGAGCTTTCTAAATATAAAATAATATCTTAGAAAAGTTTAAAACTCGTAAAGTTATAGAGAAAAGAGAAATTCTTAGCAAAACTGACCCCACGGCGATGGAATATGACCCACGCGATGATAGTTTACGTTATCTATAGATAAGTTATCTATATCTATCTACTAGGCCTTCTTATACTAGCTAATATCTAGTTATTAATCTAAAGGCCTTATAGATGATAAGATAATACTACTCTTATACTATTAATTAATCTATAATTATGTTCTAAAAGATAGTTAGAAAATTAATTTGCGCTGCTAGTAATAGTCTCTTATAAGGCTCTATTAAATAGGATTGAATATAGAATATAATAGGCTACGCTTAGAGAGCTATTATATAGGTATACTAGAGTTGTATTCGATAGAGAAGAGAGGTATAAGACTAGAGTCTATAAGATATAGCCTAAGCGCTGCTTAAGCGCCGCGATCAGTAGGCCTAATTGCGTGACTGAGAAATCATTGAGGAACTCATCAATTAGGCTTCAGCCTATCACACGATGTTAAGATTAATCGACTTAATTATTGACAAGGTTGGTTGTTGGTGTTGCCCCTGCCTTGGTCGGCTAGCTTGCACCATCAGCAGCATACTTTGTGTTGACACGACCAGTGAATTTCCACTCCACTCCCTTGATCACGTTGTTCTTGTCGCCGTTGGGGTTGCCGTGAATGCTTGAGAAGGCGTCGACCATGATGTCGATAGAGCCTTTTTCCTGTTCTCGTCTAGCAAGAGTCTTCAAACATGTGGTGTGGCGAGATGAGCGACCACTTACATGGATCCACTTATCATCAAAGGCATCCCCAATGTACATGAACATCTGTTTGCCTGTCTTGGGGTCCTTGACGAGAGCCTCGAGACCACAGTACTTCTTTGTCGCTGCCTTCCAACCAGCTGGGTCACTGTAGTAGGTCTCACCACCCATGGCTTTCAGAGACTAATGGCACCATGGTAAGCGCTTGGGGTCTCATAGGTCTCAAGAGCTGGCACACACCACGGCGAAGATACGGTCGCTGTTGTAATACGCGTAGCCACACCAACTATGGCCGTTAGTTGAGTCTGGTTCGGCGTTGGCGCGAAACCATGATCCAATTCCGGTCTGAGGACCGTTAAAGAATCCTTTGGGGATGTTGACATTGTGAATGTCTGCGAGTGCAGAGGCTGCGAGATTAGCGAGGGCGATGGGATAAGTGAGCGACGGCATTTTGAGAAGTGCTCAGAAGGATGTTTGAAGCTTAGTTCTGCAGATGGGCTTAAAAATAGTGACCAAGGGGGCTTTTATATGAAAGGCGCTTCTTCGTGGTGGTGCTGAGCGCGCTGGATGCAGTTCGTGTTTACCGTTTACCGATCCCAGTCATGGTGTAACTGTCATGCATGTTTTTATTTATTGCCAAGTTCTGCACGAAGATTTGATGACTTTGAGTGACTCCTTGAAAATTCGGCAGTTGGAGCTTGATATGTGCTTGATGTAATTAGGTCTGATAAGCGCCGTGCCGGTGGACGTGACTAACGACAACCCCATCCACCTCTGCTGACAGCATACTACCGCCGCCATCTTTCTCAGCCTGGTGACTTGTCCCGTACTGTTTACAGCTACACTGGACGTCGCGTATACCACATCGCCCAGATAACTCCTCTCTGAACCCAGCATGATTCGAGAACGGAATTTGCAGTGCCAATCCTTCCAAGGCTGATGATGGAATTTCACACAACCCGGCGTCGCTCCAGCATAATGCTTGCGGTGGGGACAGTGCAGCTAAGAGTGTGGCCAGCCTGTAGGCTATCCCGCAAATATTAATAGATAGAGTAGATGCTATAGTAATATACTATAAGTAGCTTTATCTAGAATTATAATTAGATAGTTAATATTCTACTAGATAATAAAGCTAAAGTTAATATATATATATATAGTAGAATCTATAATAAGATACTATAAGTATATAGTTTAGTTACTACTTAATAATATAGCTAAATTTAATAATATTAGGCTAGTAAATAGATATAGATAGCTTCTCTATAGATATAGATTAAGTTAAAGTTAAAGTTAAGTTACGTTAGACTATATAATAACTTATCTTAACAGAACCTTTATCTATTTGCTAGCCTAGTTAAGCTATTTAAGGCAAGACGAGGCAGAGCTAACGTATATAAAATTGCATATATTAAATCATCTCGATACAGAGCAAAATCTACTGCAGACAACGCGCATGTCGTTGTACGTTCCTGATTGTTATTAGACAGTCTATTCTAGAGAATAAGAAAATAGCTTATGCAGAACACCCATATTACAACTGCGAGAATTGTTAATCGTTCCGCCTGAGAGCCTTCGCTCCTTTCTTCCTTATACCCTGCCATTTTATCAAACATCTTTGCCAGACCGATGCTCGAAAAGCCGTCTTCAGGCTCCGTCATGTTGGACTCACCCATCGCCCTGCTCGTGTGTTAGCAACACCATTCCTTAACTGGCGCCTTATAACCCACGATCCACCGATTCGCTCCCATACAGCCTTAGGTATTCTGAAATCGTCATCATCTTTTTCGTATGATCTTATCCACTTCAAATTTGTCAAATCCCACACCCATACTTGATCTTTCCTATCGCATGAGCTTGAAGACGCTTCTGTGCCACCAAGCATAAGCATCTGCTTCTTGCCAACGAGTTGGCAAGTCGCACCATAACTCGGCCGAGTACCCGTGAATACCTGTGTCCATTGGAACTGCGGAAGTGACAATATCCATACGTCGTGAAGGATCTGAGCCGGGGAGCGACCACAAGCCAGATATCTACTCTGAGCTAAGCATTACGTCTAGTACTGGGACATTTGGGGGACTTACATGTGGTAACTTGTTCTGTCCGGAGATAAGATGTTCACTGCACACGTTGAGAGCCGCGAAACAGGTGTTCTTCCTCCGGTAGGCTGTTGGTACCACACACCATTGGGCGTGTCGTCTAATGAGGCGATGTCAAAGACATGTATTGTGCCCAGAGATTCCTATACATGCAAGTAAGCAGAATCATTAATTACGAAAGATTTATGTACCATTGTGCCCCATGGATCCGTGGTAATAATCTCGTCATGTCTCGTTGCACCTCCAAGCAGCACCAGTCCTCCTTTCTGACCCAACAGTGGTAGGTACTGGAACGCTGCCCCAACTCGAACCCCAGAAGGGGATATAATTTCCGTGCTTACGGTTCGTGAACTATTTGTTCGCGTATTGATAATTGTCATCTTTGGGTACACCCGCTCGTTTGAACCATTGCTCAGTATCCCGTTCAGGTAGAAGATTAAGTTCTGGTCGGGTGCTTGTGTGTAGAGGATCTGGGTCCTGAATAGACTCGACTCTGTAATAGTTCTCATCAATGGTTTCCAAAATCTGTCTGTCTTCGAAAGACTCCATGAAGCATTCTCAGCTGGGGATCCGATAGGCATAGGATGTGTTGTTGAAACATTGGATGTGGTGTTGAATATCGCTCGTGCGCCTCCCTCGATGTAAATTCCACCGTTGGAGTCATAAGTTATGGTACTATACATGAGGAATGGTGGAGGTCCATCTGATACGCTGTGGGAACCAAGAGCCGTAATTACTGAGTCATCGAGTATGTAGTCCCAGGATTTGGACAAACTTATCTTCGCCAAAGCGCTATCTATGAAAATTCTCGTTACTATAGTGTTGTTTTTGGCTGTCATTCACTACTTACCGTACCATTGCTCAGCTCTAGAGTACGGCAAATCTCTTACACCGCCGAAGACGTAGATAGCATCATCTATGACAGTGGCTAGCAAAATAGTTAATTGGTGCTAGTGCGGCATCACTCTGATCTATTCACATGAATGTCCTGTCCGCGTGCAAAAGTACTCCCACGGTACGGATACATTCTGAGATAGCACCGTTGTCAACGCGACACCCCAAAAGTAGATAGTGTAAAAGAACATAAACTTCATATCTTCAGCAGTGGGCGCAAGCTCATCGAAACATAGAATAATGCCATACAAGATCGAGTATATAGCCAGCCTCGGGAATGTGAAGTGCAATCTCTCACATAAGTGGGTGCAGCTGTTATCTAGCTTAGCCGTCGATTTCGTTGGCCGCGACCAAACTGTCGGTGTATTGAATATGTTCCATGAATATGACCAGAGTCGTCAATAAGCCGGCCGAACACCACGTGCACGCTTGATCAGGAATCAAGCCGTCGATTGGCCGGCTTGTTGATAACTCTGCATAAAACGATAAAATTACGCAGAAAAAATGGTCTGATTCAGACATTACATCGGCATGGGGGCCCGACTTCGCCGGTGTTGCGCCCTTGTGTGATGTAGTCGGGCTAATATTCTAATCAAACGTCGTTGACGATCATCAACGATGGCTCACTCGCTTAGTATTCACGTTACCGTAAAGGACACCGACATGCATTTGAGGAGGAGATAGACGTGATTATGAGGGGTGCGTTTCTGCTCGCTTAAAATTATCACTCTGTAGAATTCGACTGGCCACCAGTGCATGCGCGCACATGCGCGCACAACATCACAAAGGCCGGTTAAAATAGGAATAGATAATGCACAAGCATCGCTTCACCGGTCTCCTCGTTCTGGGGCTGATGTTGTCATAACTCCGAAGTCGAACTACGTGACCCTTTGTGGCTACACGTCTCAAAGCCGACTTCCCAGCCAGGCTGTCTTAAGAAAGCTGGGCGAAAAAAGAAAACACAGGCGAGAACTCTCACTTAAGGTTGACAGTGGCCAACTATTCATCATCTTCCGTGTTCACTTTCGCAGGACCCAGATCAACATGAGAACTCAAGTGCTGTATCGGAATCATATAGTAAAGATCAAGGACCATTGCTCACATGGCTGGAAAACCATCCAAAAATGCTGGAGCACCATGAAAGAGTTGTGGAAAAAAGTGAAGAATTTCATAGGTCTAGGCAAACAGACTCGTCCGCGGTCTAGTACAGTTCTACTCTCGTTGCTCGGCCTTTTGGTATTTCTGGTCATAGCTATTATTGCTATCGTATTACCAACGACCCCTGTAAAGTATTTTGTTATCGCTTCAAATACAGCAATCGTCGTAGTGTTATGCGGAACCTTTGCGCTCGACATAGCAACAAGTAAGTCCCGAGCAATTACATGGAAAGCACGAAAGAAATACTAAATCAGTTCAGACAAGAACACAGACGAGAATGATAAAACCAAGAGGAGCATTGTAAATACAGTTGTTACTATCTCACTAACGATAGTTGTTCTTACGGCGTTATACGGTTGTTTATGGCACAAAGGCCTCAACGCTGTAGTAGTCAGACAACAGATCGATCGTGTGGTGAGTGAAAATTGCATCCCCACGATCACTACTAACGGTGTAGGGTACGTCAAGGTTTCCAGCAATAGCCTTCTTTCAGCGGCAAGATCCTGGGCATGCAAATATTCATGATGGCGAGTTCAAGTGTTCATCTGGTCCGAGAAACGATCATGCGATTCAGTGCAGCAGCTTGACTATTGCAGAGGCAATGAATACAAAGTCTTGCGATTGTGGAGACAGCTGGTCAAGCTTAGAATCCCGGATCATGGAGGAGAACAAGATGGTTTGGCTAGGGAAAAACACGTCATATTTTGCAATGGTGCCCGGTCCGACCACAATATCCAGGGGGGTTGGACATATCATGGAGATTCAGCTGTGGTTCAGCTGTGAGTAGTGCCATCTTAAATCCAGCGCAAACCTCTAGTCTAATACACCTTCAGATAATACTACTGAGGCGTATGAAGCAGGTTCCCTTACACCTGCACCGGGTATCTGGATGGTGATTTATGACCCAGAATTCGATATCAAGCAAATGGTTGCAGATGGTCAGGTGTACACTTCTCTATTCGATGCCAATAGTCATACAGCTGTGAGTATCGGGCTGGTACAGTACATTTACATCAACAAGACTTCAAATTACAGATACGGTACGTGGCCAACGTTCATTCACGAAATATCTGCTGAGCAAGTTCCCTAGATGTTACAGCTTCAGCGCGTCAAAACATAGATCTCGTATGCGACATTTCCAAGCCACGGTGGTACTTGTGCTATCATACCGTGGAAATACAGATCCCTAGTCTTCTCCAAACAGTCTATCAGGAGGAACGACGATTGGACTGGACGGTAAGCAGTTTGGTTGAGTCTTCATCTCACTATGGATCGGTATATCATCGCTGACATTTTCGCCATACAGCGTGTAGTAGCGGAAGCTGGTGCTTTCTTTGCGCTTGTTCAATTCTTCAGCTGGATAGTTTCGGGAATGGCCTGGGACTAAGAAGGACGACTATTACTATAGATTATATGCTCCTATAGAACAAATAACGTAATCCACTACTAAGTGACCTACCCTACTAAGTGACCTAAAACTTGCTAAGCTACGTACATCCTTCTTTTCTCTAATATACCTTAACTACCTAATGCGTTATTGCTCTAAAATAAAGGCAGAATTTAGCTTACTATTAACGCTATATAATCTAAATAATTCTAAAGCTACTAGGCTACTACTACTATATTTAATATTAATTACTATACTCTTAATTACTATATTAAAGAACTTATCTCTTACGCAGAAACTATCTCTAACTACTAGAAACTTACTATAACTAAAGAGTAGATAATTATCTAATATATACTTAATCTTAATTTATAAAGATTTGCGCTCTAGCTATATAAAGTAGTAGATATAGCTAATAAGCTACTAAGTATAAGAGATAGTAAGTCTATTAGTAAGCATTAAGCTAAGCGCTTTATAATATATTTATCTAAGCTTAAGATAGCTTTTAATTAAGCAAAGAATAAGCAAAGAATACTCTAGAAAGACTTAGAGATTATTAGCGCATAGTTTAAGCTTATAGATAAGACTATAGCTAAGTATAGTATCTACTAGAATAATATATATAACTTTAATAAGACTAGCTTCTAGATAAGCATAATTAGCTCTATAAAGATTATTATAAGCATAGAAAGATATACTTAACCTTAAGCTTATTTAACTAAGTAATTATAAGTAAGTTATAGTAATCTAGAATATCTATACTGCTAGGTATATAACTCTACTCTTTATTATCTATAAGAGATATATCTATATCTTAGTATAGTATAAAGAGGCTTTAATACTACATAATTAGAAGCTATTAGTCTCTAAGAATAGCTAGATAAATAACGCGCTTAGTCTAGAGTAGTTAAAGTATTTTAATACGTATATAAAGGCGCATTAGATAGAGGCATACTAGCTACTTATTCTAGATAGCTATAAGAGCTATCTTAACTAGAATTTTAAAAACTACTACGTTAAGAATAAGATCCTAACTCTCTATATACTAGCTTATTTATTATATATTTTTATAGCTACTTAATATAGTCTATTTTTTACTATTAAAGCGTAAGTACTCTTAATATATCTAGAACTTAGTATAGAAATATATCTTCTATATTAATAAGAAGAGCTTCTTTTCTACCTTTAAAGATATATTTTTTAATATATTTATAGAAGAGAACTATTAAAAAGCCTTTAAAGCTTTAGAACTTATTCTTATTAATGCATAAGTAGTATTAGATTACCTAGAAGTACGCCTACGTACTTTACTAAAACCTCTTCTTTTAGCAACTCTATAGCAGTTAAAGACTCTAAGTAATACTTATAAGTTTAGATTCTAGTTAAAGCTTATATATAATTTCTTACTTAGGTTATCTATTTTAGCTTAAGCTAGCTTCTCTTAGCTTATAAAAAGTAGTAAGCTAATACTATATAAAAATACTCTTTAATATACTTAGATTTATAAGCTTAAAGAGTAATTAGTAGAGATAACTAAGCAGAAATTGCGTAAGTGTAAGCAGATCTAGCAGAGTAGTATTATAAAGTATAATAAAGCAGTAACGTAAGTAGCTGCAGAAGCGTCTATAGCTACTAGGTAGTTAAAGAAGAGTTATAGTAGAGATAGTTAAGAAAGAGCTTAACTAGCTATATAGCGCTATAAGAACTATAGTAAGACTAGGTATAATATATAGATATATAAAAAGAATATAAAGATATCTTCTAAATTAGATATAGATATAATAGATATAGGCTTCTTTATAGATAGTAATAAAATTAAAGATGCATAACTAAAGTTTCTTATGCTAAGAAATTTTAGGTTACTTAGTAGAGTAGGTTACTTAGTAGTAGATTATATTATGCCTATTATTAATATATTATCTTATACTACTTTAAAAGATTTTAGATTATTAGTTATAGTTATTATACTTATAGTATTAAAGATATTCTAGCTATTATATCTAATATAGTAAGATATAATAGTTAGAGTTTTAGCTACTATATATATCTTATTTTTATATTTTTATATATTTACTCTAGTTAATTAATCTTAATAACTAATATATAGCAATAATAGTGCCTATCTAATAGCTATAATTTAATATATAAGTTACTATTTAAGTATTAAAGTATGCCTAAGAGAAAGCTATCTATTTAAGATATAATATAACTAGTAACTAAGTTATATAGGTAACTAAACTGCGTATCTTTTTATGCTATATATCTTTATACTATTATAACTTAATATTATACTAAGTAATAAAGATATATAATAGCTTAAATTAATTACCTAATTTACCTATATCTTTTTTATAAGTATGCTTATTATTAGAGTAGCAAATAAGTATAGATTAGATTATAGTTAAGCATTATATAATATAAACTCTAGATAACT
>NW_001884602.1:0-8495 GCF_000146915.1 Parastagonospora nodorum SN15 | reverse complement strand
CTTTTATAGAGATTACTTTATTCGCAAATTAGTTATATTCGTATAGTATAAGGCCTTATTAAGTAAGTTATATTTAATTACCTATTAGCTATATATCTTATTAAGGTTTCTAATAATTATGCTATCTTATTTTCTTAGTATAGTAGAGTCTTATTAGTTTTTCTACTAGATTCTCTACTATCTAAGTAGTTAGAAGAAGACTAGGTTATAATATATATTAGAATATATAGCTATATTATGCAGAGCTAGTTTATTCTCTTTAGTTAGATATCTTATAATTAGTTTAGTAGAACTATACTCTTTAACCTATATCTTTATATTACCTGCTTAGATAAAATCTCTATACGTAGGCAGCTAGAAATTTTATATATAGTTAGAATTATTTATAATATAGTATATAGTGCTAAAGTTAAGAATAAACGAGTGCTTAAGTAGATAGACGCTAAATAATATATAGAAAGACGCTAATATAAACGCAGCATTAATTATAGTAATTTGCTAATCTTTAAGTTATTCTCTCTTAATTACTTCTAAGGTTAGTATATATAACTTCTTTATTATAATAGGCGTATTAGACTACTATCTGCTTTATCCTCTTAGTATGCCTTAAAACGCAGTATTATGCTTACGTTTATATCTAATAATAGCTCTATATTATAGCTAAGCAAACTTAAGAGAAAAGATTATATTAATTACTGCTCTTCTAATGTATTAGAAGAGCTAGCTTAAATATATAAATAGATTATAGAGAAACGTTAGTTTACTTTTCTAAGCTTAGTTAGCTTAGTTACGTAGATTAGTACTTTACTATTCTTATATATTAATACTGCAACACACCTTCTATCTTAATTGCCTTATTTAATTAAGATAATATTATGCAGTATATATATAAATAAGCTATTACTCTGCTCTTACTCTGCCTTAATCGCTTAATTAGTAAGCGTCTATTTATTATTACGTTATTATAGAGATTAGTTAACTTACGCGTTTAGCTTTAGCGCGCGCAATATTAATATCTTACTCTATGCCTTATAATCTTTTAATACTCTACTATCTAGCTTTAAGAATTTAATCTGCTAACTATAGCTCTAGTAAGTCTTACTAATTAAGAGGTGCTTAAGTACCTTGCGCGTACTCTATATTATAATTATCTTAAACTCTAAGCTATTAGTTATGCTAACTTAGCTATTTTGCAGTAAAAGAAAAAAACAGCTACTCTAGCGCAGAAGAAAAATCTTAAGAATGCTTACGCTACTTAGTTCTTTAAGATATTAGATTTAAAAAGTATGCGCGCCTTAGCTTAAATTAATTAGTAGAAGTTAGCTTCTAAGAAGAGCAATCTAGCTCTAGATACTCTATTAAAGCTTTCTAGTAGTATATTCTATAAGAGCTTTTATGCTAATTATATTCTTAAGTAGTTAAGTAACTTAACTAAGAATAAGCTTAAATATATTAATAAGAGTAGTAAGTTAGATTATTGCACTGCTTATAATTCTAAGCAGTGCATTCTAAGGTATATTTCTTATCTTATTTTAGTTACTTCTTATACTAATTATACTATAGCATTAATCTCTTTATAACTAAGATAATAGCTTTATATAACTATGCTATAGATAATATAGTAACTATAACTATAAGTAATTATTAATCTTATTATAGCAGCATTATACTAATCTTTTGCAGACTTCTAAGTATACTAATAGGCGAAATAAGCTTATAGATAAGGTCTATAAGTATATTACTAGTTATAATAAGCTATCTAGCGTTAAGCGTAACTAATCTAAAACTGCTGTATCTAATCTAACCTCTAAGCGCACGAAGAAAGCTATGCTACTTATACCTTTATAACTTTATTTAGATTCTTTTAGTTAGAAAATAGGCTCTAATAGAAAGTTGCTCTTAACTAATTTAACCTCTTTAAAGGTATCTACTTACTAGGCCTCTATTTAAGATAATAAGGAGGAAAATAAGACTATAGTACCTACTAGTAATCTTTCTAGCCTAAGCTTCTAGTTCTTTAGAATCTAAGCATAGTAAGTAGGCTAAGCCTTTTAGTTATAAGACTAATATACTTAATAAGCTATTTAATAATAAGAGCGCTTTAACCTTTAGCTAGCTTTAATCTTAATGCTTTAGTTACTTTTAATAACTAAATAGATTATATTAATACCTCTCTTAGCATAAATAAGAAATTAATTTATTCTAGTTATGCTGCCTCTTCTTAACTAGCTTAAGCTATATCTAGTAGCTCTATTTAGTATTCTACTAATCTAGAGTTAAGTCTCTCTTTAAGCAGCTTAAGTAAGCTTATTTATTCTACTTCTTCTACGCCTAAAAAGGCGCTTAGAGAGAAGAGAAGAAATAAAGCTACTCTAACTAACTTTTATAGATTAAATTCTTCTTTTTCTTATAAGATAGTAAGCTTAAGTAGATTAAATAGCAGCTTTTATAGCACTAAGCTAATTATTTTAATCTCTAAGCTTTCTAAGTTACTTACTAAGTAGATCTTAGATGCTGCTAACGTTTAAAATGCTTTTTCTATAGAGGCATAGCATAAGCTTCTATCTTAGTTTAAGTAGAAATACTTATTTAATACTCTGCCTATTATTATAGGTAATACTAGATAGAGTACTATTAATCTAACTAGCTCTAATCTAGTAATAATAATTAGTAATAATAAAGCTAATCTTAAGTTATTAAGATTAGAAGCTTAGGCAAAGAAGCTTAATAAGCATACTAGCTAAAACTTAATCTAATCTTAAGAAGATTAAGAAGGCTAAGGCTAATAAATTAGCGCGCTTAAAGAAGCTTTATATTAAATAAGAGAAGTACTTTATAAAGAATAAGGCTAATTAAGAGGCGTATCTAAAGAACGTTTCTTAACTTACTATAGTTAAGTCTATTAAGACTAGTACTATAGTAAAGCCTTATAAAGATTAATTAAAGTATTCTACCTTTAAGAAGACTAAGTAAGGTCTAATTTGCTCTTCTTTTTCTAAACTTCTTAGTAGTCTTAGCAGCCCTTCTAATGCTGAATTCCTTAAGTTTCTAGATTAGTTAAGTTAAATTATTAGCTTACTGCTACTACCTAGAGTTAGAGTACTTATAATAATTAACTAGCGCTAACTTCTTCTACTTTTAAGTTTAGTAGTAGTAATTAAGCTAACTATAGTAGTGCTGCTATCTCTTTAACTAGTAGTAAGAAGATTACGCTACTTAGTACTTCTACTCTACTATCTAATCTATTCTTCTTTAAGCTTCTTAGTATAAATAACTCTACTACTAACTTTTTCTCTATTATAAATTTAGTAGATTACTCTAGCTATAGCTATGCTAATTACTACTTATTAGATAATAAAGATATATATTACTTTAAGTAGAGTAATAAGCTTTCTTTTATTCTATATAAGAAATAAGATAGTAAGATAAGAGAAGCGATCTTAATTACTATAGAGTTGCTAGAGATTTACTCTCTACTGCTTTAGATATTTATAATTGCTACTATATCTTTAGCTTAACTTAATTATAATAAGTATTATGCTTCTATACTTTTTATTATAGAGAATTTGCTACGTCTTATATAGATAGCTTTAGACCTTCTTAACTAAGTATCTTAGTTTAATCTTCTTGCTATTAAGTAAACTTTTTCTTTCTTAACGCTTTAAGCATAGTTCTTCTTTACTTCTTATATAGATATGCTAGATTAAATAATCTTTTTAGAGTAGTAGATAGTTAAAAAAGCTTCTTTTTACTCTACTTAAGCTTTCTTAGTCTTAAAAGCTCTTCTTAATAGTAATTAAGCTAATGCTATTATACCTTATTACTATTAACTATAACTAATCTAACTATATCCTTAAGGTTTAAAAGCTACTTAAAGTAATTAAATTATTAATAAGTAAGAGCTTTAGTTAGTCTATCTGCTAGCATTTTCTTTATTAGTAAGTACTCTACTAAGAATAATTCTTTTGCATATTCTTATCTAAGCTATATATTTTATATATTAACATATTAAAGATAGGTAGTAATTTACTTATTTTAACTAATAATAAGTCTAATTATTTGCTAGTTATTATACTAGATCTTCTATAAATTACCTAGATTAAATATAAGTTTATTAAAGAATCTTTTTAAGGCAATAGTTTTCTTTGCAATATGCTTAAGTGTAATAAGCTTAGCCTTAGTTATAGAGGTTATTACTATACTTTGCTAAGCAGCTTTCTATAAGATAGCTCCTTTAAAGAGTATAGCTATGTATCTATAAGATAAGCGCTAGATAATTAAGTTATCTGCAAATAATACGTCTCTATATATTATAAGATTAGGACTATTATAATTGCTATATTAGATCGCTTCCTATTATATATAATATAGGTATATAATAACTTAATTAATTATGCTTATATGCGTTTAGCTAGGATTAGTTAAGTAGTATAATAGCTTTAATACTATAAAAGCTACGTCTAGGCGCAATATTATTGCAGTATATAATGCTAATCTAACTTTTTTCTAGTAAAGCTTAACTTCTTACTTAGTAGCTTCTCTCTTAAACTTCTTAAGCTCTTCTAATAGTAGAGAAGTAGCTAGAAAGGGTTCTATTAATTAAGTTAAACTTCTTTGCAATCTTCTTAATATAGATATTATAAACTAGCGTAATTATTCTCTTTTTCTTAGGTTTCTAATAATTCTTATGCCTAAGAACTACTCTGCTAGCTTTTATTCTTATATCTTATACTTTATAGGTAATCTTAATCTATAAGGTCTTTTATAAAAGCTTTGCAAGCCTTATAATATAGTAAAAGAATATTATTAATATAGAAAAGTATTAGAACTTTCTTATCTTTATTAAAGAAGAAGCAGAGTTTTTCTTTTAATAAGATAAGACCTAATAATTAGAGTATTTCTAAGAGACTTCTTATACTACAGCAGTAGTAAGTCTCTTATACTATAAAGTGCTTAATTAAGCCTAACGTATATTCTAGGTTTCTTAAAACTATTAGAAAGCTTATATAGCATAGAGTTCTTCTTTATAATTATTATATTAAGAAATGCTTCTATTACGTTATTTTGCATAACTTCTAGATTAAAGTAGGCAGCTATAGCTATTACATGCTGTAAAATAATCTTACTGCTAAGATAGCAGCGTAGATTAAATTAAGTAAGTCTTTTTCTTAAAGATTTTCTTATATAACTATATATGCTTTGCACTTAAGCAGCATATTATCTTAATTAAACTTATAAGTTTAAACTTACTTTAATAGAATTAGTTAGATTATTGCTTTGCTTATTAGCTAAATTATTTAGATATCTTTCTTATAAAGCTATTTAATCTCTTATCTTATTGCAGCTTTAAACTATACCTTATGTTTATATTAGAGAAATTATTTCTAAGTCTTAGGTAGGTCTAGAAGCTTATTTTAGTATAGTTAGGTTAACTTTAGTATTTAATTAGTTAGAGTAGCTACTATTATTATAGCGTTTATAGATTTATAACTCTTTTAATTATCCTATGCTCTTCTTATGCCTAGCAAGAAGATATTCTAAAAGTTAGCCTATAAACTATTATTATTATCTAGATTAGTAATTAGTGCATATACTCTAGTACCTATACTCTCTATCTAGTTATCTTAATTACTATCTCTTCTTCTTCTGCATAATAGCAGGTAAGATACTTATTTCTTAATTATTTTCTAGCGCTTTACCTTATTATCTTTAGCTTATTCCCTCTAAGTATATAGAGTTTATAGCTCTATTATATCTAGATTAGAAGAAGTTATTTACTATAATTGCTAGTATGCTTAAATAAGTAACTTATTTGCTTTATCTAGAGTATTTAAGTTAAGTCCTCTAGATTAAGTAGCAGAGTAGATAATACGCTATAGTATTGCTCTCTATAATCTAATCTAATTACTAGAGTAAGATAGGCTAGCTCTAGTAGCTAGATATATCTGCTATTAGCTATCTTCTTCTATACTTTAAGCATTAAGCTCTAAGTTTTTCTTTATATTATCTAGCTTAGGTATAGATTCTAGAGTTATAAGCTAATTTTAATCTTTTAGAAGTTCTATATAAATTCTTAGTTAATTGCTAGCTATACTATTATCTTATATAGTTTCTTTCTATATAACTTTCTAATTATTTAGTTAGCTAGCTATCTAATTAGTTTATATAATTAGTTTATCTCTAAGATTACTCTTAGTATCTCTTCTAACATTATTAGTTTACTACTCTTCTAGATATAATCTATCTTTAATTTAAAGACCTAGATTATCTAGCTTACTATTATGCAGGATATTAGCAATCTTAATAGCTAATTTCTTTTCTATATTCTTATTATTCTTTTCTTAAAAGAAATAACTTTTATTAAACCTAATATTGCAAGTTATAATAACCTAGTTAAGTAAAGAGATTTATATTCTATAGATATTTAAGGCTTAATAGCCTACTAAGTATCTAATATAACCTCTAGAATTAGTTTTAAAAAACTTATATCTTATACTAGCTACCTAATCTAAATTTAATAGATAGGCTTAATAGCTGTATGCATATATACTACTTCTAATCTTAGGCATAGATTAGCTGTTCTTAATTAAATAACTGCTAGTTTATAGTATCTAAAGTATTATTAAAACTAGAAATTAAGAACCTTATTTAGTAATTAATATCTATGCATTGCTATTAAGCTTATCCTATAAAGCTAAGTAGCTATATCTAGTATCTCTAGCTAAAGCTTATTAGGCAGATTTATGCTTATATGCATTTTTATTACCTTTATAATTATTTTCTATCCTATACGCTTAGCTAAGCTATTTAGCTTATAAGTATAAGATAGAGTAGCTTTAATAGCAATTCTTATTTTTATCTACTTATTTCTTAAATCTTAATTATCCTCTCTATAGTTGCGTTGCCTAATTACTATCTTAGTATATCTCTATAATTAAAAAGTTATATTTTGTTCTTACTCTCTAGTAGTACCTTTTAATAACTTTTATAATCTTAAGCAGCGACTTTAATAGAAGATTATTATTCTTAATCTTTCTAGAATAATTATCCTTTATTAGCAATAACTATTGCTCTTCTAATCGTCCTAAATGCATATTAAATAGGTCCTATAAGATCTAATAGAAGAGTTAAGGTAATCTCTCTTTTAGGTCTTCTTAAGATTACTTATAAGGCATATGCTATTACATAATATTTATAATTAATTCTTCTAATACTAGTAATTTTAACGTTTTATGCATATTTAGTTAGAGCTTGCAGTGCCTTCTATCTAAGATAATCTAATTATTAGTACTATATTTGCTTATTACTATCTCTTCTTTATAGATAATATAATCTTAGCATAGCTTTTATAATAGTAAAGACTAGAGAATAGAAAGACTTAATTAATTCTAAGAAGTTAAGGTTATACTTTCTAATAAGCGTATAGAGTAACTTTATTCTTAGATAGATTACTATAGTTAAAGAGTTTAATTCTGAACTAGTATACTAGACGGTTTTTCTTAATCTTAAAGTCTTACTTCCTAAGATAATATTAAGGTAGGAAACTCTTAACGACCTTTACGTTAGTAAGTATAAGATCTACTATATATAGCCTATTTAGTCTAATTATTAGGTTCCTTATAATCTAAGTACTAATACTATTAATAGATAAATATTAGGTTCCTGCCTTAACGCATTCTCCTATTTATAGCCCTTAATAAACATTCTCTTTTTAATTAGACTATAAT
Organism: Parastagonospora nodorum SN15; assembly: GCF_000146915.1. Classification (NCBI taxonomy): domain Eukaryota; kingdom Fungi; phylum Ascomycota; class Dothideomycetes; order Pleosporales; family Phaeosphaeriaceae; genus Parastagonospora; species Parastagonospora nodorum. The sequence goes on along the minus strand of NW_001884602.1, from coordinate 768 downwards.
TATTTACTAGATAGACGCACGCTGTACTATTAAGAATTATAGATTAGTATAGTAAGTGCTAATTAAAAGTAGTGCTATAGACTTTCTAGTAACTCTTTTTATAAAGAGAGTTAGATTAATTAAGCTTGCTTAAATAGTAATAGAGTAATCTTTATCTAATCTTTTCTTTCTTAGAGTAGTAGACTAATCTAACTTTTTAATCTATTTGCAGAGATCTTGCTATTTAGGCTTATTATACTATTCTAAGATCTTTTTCTTATCTATATTATTAAGCTTAATTAGATTACTAGAGGCTAATTCTGTTACTGCTGTTTAAAGCTTAAGATAGGTAATTAGTTTTTAATAATAAAACTTATCTAATTAAAGCTTTTGCGTATAAGACCTAATGCATAGGCATACTTTTAGGCCTTTTTTAGTTTTTCTAGTTAAGCTATTTTAAGTAGTTTGCCTATTTAGAGTTAGTACTACAAAGATTAATAGTCTCTTTTCTTTTCTAGCATTTCTAGATTACTTGCTTAGTATAGCGTTAAATACTATAGCAATATTATCTAATATTATATTATTCTTTCTTAGAGATGCCTTTTCTATAACTTCTGCTTATTTCTGTTAGGCCTATTCTAGAGCGTATTTTACTATAATTGCCTTAAGAAAGTTAGTAAGAGCAATAGTCTCTTTAACCTCTAGAATATTATATATCTAAGCTTAGGCATAGAGAGTTTGCTATTTATTAAACTACTTCTCTAGCCTAACTCCTGCTATGCTTAGCTT
>NW_001884603.1:24125-26957 GCF_000146915.1 Parastagonospora nodorum SN15 | reverse complement strand
CCTGCTTTAGAGAAGTAAAATAATCTATATTAAGTAGCTGCAGGATATAGAAGGTATATAGAGGTATATAGAGAGCAATAATCTTGCTCTTCTTATAGAGGTTTTAGAACTTAAGTAACTTATAGCTCTTATAACTATTAATAATAAGTAGCTAGTAACTACCTACTATTTAAGCCTCTATATACTAGATAAAGTACTTTAGCTAAGTAAAACTAAGCTTATTAGTAGTCTAGCTATTCTTACTAATACTAATCCTCTAATCTAGTAGGTTATTATAATACTAGGCCTTATTATAGTACTTTGCTTTAAGAATAAAGAAGAGTAGAATAGACTACTCTATAGCGTTAATGCAGGTAATTAGAGTTATCTACTTATAGTTACTAGGCTAGATACTAATTAGCTTTAAACGTCTCTCTAAGATAGTAACTATCTTAACTAACTCTCTAACGCCTATCTAAAAGCTAGTCTTATTAAAGTTATAGATATCTTTATCTAGAATTCTATATTTAGCTTTAACGTTGCGTATAAGATTAAACTAAAGACTAATAATAGCTAGATTACTATATAGAACTCTCTAGTAATCTCTCTATCTAGTTATATAAGACTTAATCTTAGGCTTCTAGCATATAAGGTTCTTAGCCTATTTTTCTCTAACCTAGTTACTACTATAAGCAGCTAGCAGTTAGTTAGCTATCTTTTATATATAGCTAAGCATAGAGATAAAGGCTTATGTATTAAGCTTCTTTATATACTATATAATTATATTCTCTTTATTTCTTAAGAGCTTTAATAAGTTAGCTAAGATATTATATTATAAAAGCTTTCTAGCGCGTTATATATAAAGAGTGCTTTCTTAAACGTTATAGATAGCAGCAGCGCATTGCTAGCTTAAGAATATATCTATGTTTTATTACTTTAATAGCTAAGATTATTCTTTCTTTATAAGAAAGTAATTTAAGATTAGATTATTATAATATTATAAGGAGTAATAGAAAGAGATATAGTCTTAGTAGAAGTATATATTTTACTTATCTACGTATTTTACTTACTACTTATATTACTCTCTTTAAGATCTTCTTAAAGGCCTCTACTATAGATATTAGTAAGCTATCTATATCTCTCTAAATTCTTACCTTTATAAGCGTTAATTATAATCTTAATTTAAGAGTATTACTTAGAGTTTATAACTACTAGAGATAGTCTTTAATAATAAATAATAGTAAAGTATAGATATAGATATTAAGAGCTAATATAACTTACTTTAAGTTAAATAGAACTAATCTAGTACTTTAAAACCTTTCTTAGTATTAAGATATAGGCTGCGCCTATACTTAGAGACTTTTCTGTTAGCGCCTTAAGCCTAATTAGTTAGCAATAAGAATATATATAGATAATAAATAGAGACCTTCTTAATAAGAAATATAACTTTATTTAGCACTATATAAATTCTATTCTTATAAGCTAGCTTATAATAATTATATTTTTTTCTTATACTAATACGTAACTAAACTTTAAAGGCACTTAAATAGACTCTTAATCTAACTTAGAACTTAAGAGGCAGAGTTCTAATTATAACTCTTAGACTTATCTTATCTAGATAGAGGCCTACTTAAATATCTTTAAAACTTAACTTAGCTTTATTAATACTATGCTATAGAACCTTATAGTATACTTTAATAACTCTCTAGGTCTTTTACTTACTCTAATAGCTACACTAAGCACTGCCTATTCTACTTCTATAATAACTCTAGTTTTAACTATAGTAACTTCTAATATTAGAAGAGTAGAGAATATCTCTATTTACTCTGCAACTAAATAGGCGCTAATTTAGTATAAACTACTTCTAGTAGAAGATCTATTCTTAGAAGATAAAGCTACTTTTAGCGCTTAGTATATTACTATTATGCATAAGCTTATAGTTAACTTAGACTTTATTAAGAACTATTAGAACTAATATATATTTATCTAGGCTAATCTCTTAGCAAAAGTTTAGAAGAAAGTAGCTCTCTACTATAAGTTAGAGAGAGATAATAGCGCTTAGAATCTAGTTTTATTTATAGAATACCTTACGTTCTGCTATAGTAATATCTATAGTAAGAAATAAGTATAGGCTATACTAAATAGCCTCTATTAGAGTAAGAAAGAGCCTTTTAGTAATTTCTTCTTATATTTTAAGTCTCTTCTAATTTAGTATAGCAAGGCTCTTTAAGATAGTAAATAGAAACTTAATAGGCTTTAGTATTTCTTAAATCTAGCCTTATACTAGATCGCTTTTATATAGAGGTATATCTTAGTCTAATTATAATATAAGAGTCTATAAATACTAATCTATTGCTATTAACCTTTAAGATAGTAGCTTTAGAGAACTAGAATTAGAATATATAAATATTCTTATATTATTTAGTAAAGAATAAAGATAGTAATATTAAAATAGTTATAGTAGCTATAGTAGGTATAGATAGAAGATCTAAGATATCTAGTTAGACTTAGTAGAGTAAAGGTATAAGCTTAAAACTAATTAAGAACTAGATCTCTAAGAAGCTCTTTTAGGTAAGGCGTAATAATAGAGATTATATATGCTATAGAGAGCATAGTTACTTTGCTTAGAACTACTCTAATATAGTAAAGATTCTAGTAGTTTTAGCATTAGCAGCTAATTTAGATAGTTTTATAGATAACTTAAAAAACTAGCAGCTTCTGCTCTATGCTTAGTAAAGAGGCTAGCAGCAAAAAAGAGAAATATAGTAAGTACTTAATAGATATATTAGATTATCTAGATAGTGCTCTAATCTTACTTTCTCTTTTATTAAACAAATTAACGTATATAGATGC
>NW_001884603.1:21736-24025 GCF_000146915.1 Parastagonospora nodorum SN15 | reverse complement strand
AGAGAATAATAGTATAGACTTCTTCTAGAAGAAGCATTAGCTTCTAGATAATAATAATTGCTACTATAGTAATAATTTATAAAATAGAAAAAGTAGCCTAATCTTAGACCTATAGAAGCTTATTTTACGTTATAAGTATATATGCTATAACTTTAGCGCTATAAGAATAGAAAAAAGCCTAGCTATAGTTAGACTCTAAACTACTACTTAAAGTAAAAGATTTCTGCTCTTTATTTAATAAGAGCTAATTAATAATACTTCTCTTATATAGAGGCTAAATAGATTACTATATATATCTCTAACTAGAAGAAAATAGGCATTTACTAGAACTCTCTTAGAGACTATTATATAGTATATCTTAGAATTAGCTACTTAAACTTTACTACTAAGTTACTAAACTTCTAGATAAGAGATAGATTTAAGCTAGCTTCTTATTAGTAGGCGCTTTAGTTCTACTTATTAAGAAACTAATAGAGGCCTAGAGGCTATGCGTAGACTATAGAGCTCTAAATTAAATTATCTACGCTAACTAATATCTCTTACTACTTATTAAGAAAACTCTTTAAATACTCTTAAATATCTAATAGTTTATAAAGGTAGATATCTACTTAGCATTTTACTAGCTCTAGGTTATAGAAAGTAATAAATATCTTATAGCTTTCTAAACGTAGTTTAGCTTCTTTAAGTAACTTATCTGCTCTATAGAATTATTAGGCACTCTCTTTTTATTCTAGAGATATATTAATAGCACTTTAAAGAAAACTCTAGAAGACTTTACTATAGCTTATCTTAATAACATTCTAGTTTATACTTATAGATCTTACGCTAACTACTTTAAGAAAGTTTAGAGAGTATTAGAACTTCTATAGAATACTACTCTATACTTAGATCTTAAGAAGTATATATTTACTTAGAAGAAAGTTAAGTACTTAGAATATATTATTAAGGCTAGAAAAGTAGTATAACTAAATTCTAATAAGGTAGCAGCTATCTAATAATAGAAGCCTCTAATAATAGTAAAGAGTATATAAAGCTTTCTTAGCTTTATAAACTTTTATTATAACTTTATCTTAAACTTCTTCTATACTATAGCTTCTTTGCATATACTAATAAAATATAATATACTCTTTTAATAGACTATAATAGAGTAGGCTATATTTAACTAGCTTAAGCAGGCTTTCTACTTAAGTCTAGTTCTTATATAATAAGACTCTAAACGCTATATAGTAGTAGAAGCAGACTATTTAGAAGAAGCGCTAAGAGAATACTTATTATAAGAAATTAAGAGTATGTTATATCTAGTTACCTACTATTCTACTTCTTTTATATCTAAGTAACGAAATTATACTATCTATAATAAGAAACTACTTATAGTAATTAAATATATTAAAATATAGATAGTAGAGTTATAAAGTGTTTTTAAGCTATTTATAATTTTAATAGATTATAAAAACTTAGAATACTTTACTTCTACTAGGTTACTAACAAGAGCAGCAATAGTAATAAGCAGAGAAACTTTTAGCTTTTTGCTTCTATCTATAATTTTAACCTAGGAAGTTAGTAGGTAGGCTAGATATATTAAGCTAATATAAATAGAATATAAAAGAGTATATTAAATAAGCTAGCTACTATATAGTACTAATCTTTATCTAGTCTACCTTTACGTAGAACGTAGCTATAATACTAGTAGAAAGTCTACTATTTGTAGATAAGCATATATAAGAACTTTAGAACTAAGCTATTTATAAGAATATAGCTTACCTGCTATAGTTATAGATAGTGTAATAAGAAGCTAGGCAGTTCTTACTAGAAGCTAAGATAAACTAGTAGATAGCTAACTATACTATCTCTATGCATAGAATACTATAATAGTATAGAGTTATATAGTTTCTATCTTAGAAACTCTTAACTACTATAGTAATCTAATAAGCATATAAATTAAATCTTATAGAATACGCAGAAAAAAATAGAACTTTCTAAATACTATATAGAGATTACTATTAGAATAGAATATTCTCTAATATAGCATAATATATAAGAAATTGCTATTACTACAGCGCTTATACTTTAAGGTTAAAGAAGTAGAGCCTATTATAGCTCTTACTAGTAGCAAATTAGTACTAGTCTTAAATTTCTATAGACTTTATAGTAAACTTACTATAGGCTAACTTAGCTATACTATAATATCTTCTTATTATTATAGACTATCTTTCTAAGTATATCTAGTTAGAAGCTATAGTAATAATAGAAGCTAAAGAATACGTAGAGCGTTTTAGAGACGTATAGTAG
>NW_001884603.1:18222-20961 GCF_000146915.1 Parastagonospora nodorum SN15 | reverse complement strand
AATGAGAAGTACTTATATTTAACTAACAGTAGAATAGTAGATAAAGAGTCTACTAAGAGAAGAGAGTAGCTAGCTATATATACTATAAGGCGTATAGACGCTAGGCTAGCGTATACGCTAGCCTAGAGTAGACTAGCTAAAGTAAAAGAAAAGAGAAGAGAAAGCTAGAGTAAGTAAGATATACTAGAGCGTAGATAGTAAGTTAGAGAGTAAGTAGTAAGTTAAGTAGAGATGCTTTACTTATATATAAACCTCTCTAGTATCTCTTATATATGCTTCTTCTAAACCTAGTAAGATCTCTTAAGCTATAAAGAAAGCTAAAAGAGTCTAGAAAGTATTACTAAGCTTAGCTAAAGGTAGCTAGAGCTTAGTAAAGAGTAAAGAAAAACTTTAGTAAGTTTCTTTAGTTTAGCTATATAAGTAAAACTTAGTAAATATAAATTTATAGTTTTAGTATAGCTGCGTAAGTTATGTAAGTTTTATACTAAATTTACTTTATCTCTATAATCTTTTCTGCTTTATCTACTCTATACTATAAAAATTAAGCCTAAAACTATTTAGAGAATACTTAAGAGAGCACGTTTTTCTAGAAATATTTTAGATGCTTGCGCTATAACCTCTGCTGCTAGCTAAATATTTAGAGTACTTTAGTATAAGCCTAGTTTTAGTAGTAATAACGCTAGCTTAACTAAAGTAAAAAGTTTTAAGTATACGCATTTGATAGAGTTTAGTAAGTATAAGCGCTTTAGTATAAGCTTATTAAAGTTACGATTTAGCGCAGTATAGCAAAGTAAAAGCTAATATAAGCGTAAAGTTTTACTTCTTACTAGAGCTTATTATAAGTGCTCTTAATAGCTAGTAATATAAAAATTACTTTTTTTAGAAGTAAGAAAAGAAAGTAAAAAGGAAGTAAAGCAAAGTATATTAATATTCTAAGACTACTGCTAGCAGCTAAGCCTTAGAAATATAATTAGAAAATATAGTAGACTAAAGAATAGGTATTATTAAGCTAAGATAATATAGCTCTATAGAGATAGCTTCTTAAGAGAAGTAGCAGAAGTGTAGTAATAATACTATCTACTATTATCTAAGCCTTTTATAAAGTTTCTATCTATTCTTATTACTAGGTTTCTCTAGCTAGCTTACTATTAACTTTTAGTCTTCTAGATAAAGCTACTAGTTATAAGAAAAATAAAAGTAAAGCAGCTTTAGCCTCTTAGAGTATTTATAGTAGTAGAGAAAGATATTATAATTTTTACTAAACTTAGCAGCTAGTTTCTAAGTAGAAAGTAAGTTATTAGTTTATTTAATATAGTAATACTACTAGCCTTTATATAGAGCAGATTTCTGCTGTTTATAATCTACTACTACGTTAATATACTATTTAGAGTGTTTGCTACTATTAGAGTTAATAATAGAAATTTCTTTAGGCTATAGAAGTACTTAGTTAGATAGTAGTTTAGCATCTGCTAGCTGTAAGAGCTGCAAGTAGAATACTAGAAAGATACTATATTAGATTATCTCTTCTAGTAAGTCTAGGTAGTATACCTAGCTATTATAGATTATATAGGTTACTGTATATAGGCCTACTTATTAATTCTTAAATTTCTTAGTAGATTATAATATTAACTAGTTAGCTGTGCTTAGCTATACTTAATCTCTAATTTTATAGGCTAGCTTACTATAGCGTAAGATATTAGCGTAAGCTTACTACTTCTATTATACCTAATAAATCTATTCTTTTAAGTATGCTACTAAGTCAGCATTAGTATTTATTAGTTTATTAGCCTATATCTATTAACTCTAAAGCTGCTTACTAAGCTTAGCTATAGCTTCTTTACTAGAGTAAATTCTGCTATAGAGATAATAGCCTAAATCTACTATAAATAGTATTATACTAATAGAGATATTAACTATATTATTAGCTTAAAATTTAGCAATATACAGAAATAATACCTAATTATTCTAGATAAAGTTAATAAATTATTAGAGGTATATTTCTAAGAACTAATTATATCGCTCTGTCTAGCTATCTATCTCTAAGTAGTAGCTAGTAGATAGTTTCTACTTAATCTTAAGCCTAGCATAGATATATTTCTAAAATTTATATATAAATATAGTACTGCAATCTAAGCAATAATGTTAAGAAGTAGCCTATAATTCTTAAATACTTCTATAAAGCACTATGCTACTTTAATAGAGTTATAGGTAATAGTTAGAAAGAAATAGCGCTACTTAGTTAATTAGCAGCTAATAATAAAAATATTATAATATTAGAAACCTAGGTACTAGCTAGGTAGAAGGTCTTAAATATAGTTAACTAAAAGATCTATCTATTAAGCGTTTAGAATAGGCAGTAATTATAAATAGCTATACTTTCTATTATAAGAGAACTTTGTCTAGAAGCAAACTCTATAGGTAGTATAGAATTTCTTAATTAACTAGGCTATCTTTAGCTAGTAGTACCTCTTAAATATAAGGTAAAAGATACTGCGTAGTTTCTTATAGCCTATAATTTTATAGTTATAGCAGAGTTTAAATATTTAGCGCTAGAGGCGAGCATCTAGAAAAATATATAGCTATATCTAGTTAATAAATAAGTAGCGTTTAAGACTCTTACCTAAAGAAGTAATATTAGCTTATAAGAAGAAGTAGCTTTTCTTATAGAATAAATTAGGTAGCTTTATAGTACTACTATTCATTTACTATAAAGGCTGCTAGCATAATAGAGTTATCTTT
>NW_001884603.1:15766-18010 GCF_000146915.1 Parastagonospora nodorum SN15 | reverse complement strand
TTAATATTAGTATTTTCTAGTACGTAAGTAATCTTAAAATTAAACTTATAATAAGAATAGAGACTAGTAAGCTTATCTGCAGTTTACTTCTAGTATAGCTATAAATATTTTTAGGTCTAGTAGTCTATAATAACGCTAATTTAGTAAGGCGTTCTAATTAACTCTAGTTCTTATTCTTTAAATGCGCAAATAATTCTTATAAGCTCTAAGTTATAGATATTATAATTATACTTAGCTAAGAAGTATTTCTTAGAGAAGAAGCTAATTAGTTACTAGTCTCTATTATTATTTTTCTATTTTATAATGCTATCTATAGCTTAGGCAGAGGCATCTATATAGACTCTAACTAGTTTCTCTAAGTTAAAGTATTATAGTATAATATCTAGCTAAAAGGCGTTTTATAGCGCCTTAAACGCTTATTAGTATTTATTAGTAACTTTAAACTTTTTATAGCAGGTCTTATAGATAACTAGCTTAGTAGAGTTCTTAGAAAGCTGTTTCTTAATATAGGCTTTAATAAGTTTTATAAGAGGTAGAGTAATAGTAGAGTAGTTTTTAATAAAGTATTAGTAGAACTCTATATAGCTAAGAAATGCTAGTATCTTAGTAGTAGTAGTTAGTATGCGCTACTTATTAATAGCTATAATCTTATCTAGGTTTATTTTAACCTCTACGTTAGTAATAAATATACTTAGAAACTTAACTTTTATCTAGTATAGTTTAGTTTTCTTAGAGTCTATATAGAACTCTTATGCCTAGAGACAGCGCAGAACGCTTTTGCAGTGCTATATATATTCTTTTACTATCTTAGAGTAAACTAGCAATATTATTAAGATAGATAGTATAAAAATTATCTAGGTAATTAAATAGTATGCTGTTAATAGCGCATTAAAACATAGCAGAAGTATTATAGAAGCTAAATAGCATAATATAATATTTATAGATACCTAGTTGCATAGAAAATACTATAAGCTATTTAGAGCCTAGCTTTATTTATATACAGTAAAAGGTATAAATAACTAGGCTAGCAAATAGATATAGATAACTTATATATAAGTATAAGTTAAAGTATAGTTAAGTATAAGTTAACTAAAGTTAAGTTAATGCTAAGACTATATAAGTTAGAGTTAAGTATTGTATAATAAAGTTAAGTCTAGGTTAAGTTATCCTACTATAAAGTTAAGTTATAGTTAAGTTTTAGAGTACCTAATAAGTTATAAGTAAACTAAGCTTATTTTAGAAGACGTATACGTTATTTATTCTATGTAATTATTACGTTAATTCTAGAAGATATATATATTATTTATCTTATATAATTATTATATTATATTTTTAGTTAAGGTAGTAAATATTATAATTAATATAGGAAATATATTATTTGCTAACTACACTATTATTATGCTTTTTTATTATACTTATTAGCGTAGCATAATAGCCTTACTTATTTCTATAATAGCTAAGCGTAATGCAAAGAAGTACTAAAGCTCTATTATATAATATATATATTATTATCTCTATTCTTCTCTATACTACTTTAATATATACTTTTACTCTTATTTAGCGCATAAATAAGAGGTAGTAATATAAGAAGATTATCTATTTTCTTATCTAGTAGCAGAGTATTATCTACTAGAGATAGAGAAAGTAATAAGTTACTTATTACTAAGAGAGTAAGTATAGTTAAATTCTTCCTCTATCTTAATATCTATATGCTTTTTCTTATTTATTATCTTATACTTAAGAATTATAATATCTTAGATAGACTAGGCGTTTAGTCTATACTAGCAATCTCTAATTATTTTCTTTATAGTATTAAATACTTACTCTATACTAACCTGCGTAATCTATACTACTAGTGTATTCTTAGTAATCTAAGTAAGCTAAGAATATAAATTCTTATTTAATTTCTACTATGCTAGTATATTAATGCTATTCTTATTATTAGAAAGCTTAATTATAAGCTCGTTATAAGATAAGATTCTTTTTTATCTTATATAGACAGAGGCTTATCTTTAGCAGTAGCTAAGAAGCTACTAGATAATAACTATAAAAGTAATAGTAGCTTATAAAACTACTTTAAAGATAATTATTATAAGTTATTTATTAGTATAAGCATAGAAGTTCTTACTAGTAGAGCGTTATAGCATTTAAGATATTATAGAAATAGTTCTTAGTAAGTATATTTATAGTATAGCTCCCTATAATAAGTTCTAGTACTATAGTAAGTTAGCACTATAATAAAAT
>NW_001884603.1:7825-13562 GCF_000146915.1 Parastagonospora nodorum SN15 | reverse complement strand
GCTTACTATCTAGTCTATAGTTATCTAGAAGCTTACTTAAGTACTTCTTAAGCTTAAATTTCTTCTTATCTATATCTTTAACCTAGACTTTATAGTCTAGGTTTAGAATATACTTACTAGTTTTCTTAATATACTTAGAGTAGCATAGCCTAGTAGTATTAGTTATTATATATAATAAGTATATATAATAAACTTACTTCTAGTTATTATTTCTTATAACTTTAAGGTTATTAGTAGAAAGTTTTCTATAAAAGCTCTGCTATTTCTTCTTTTTAGCTTTACTCTTAAACTCTTTAGACTAAAGCTTTTTAAAGCTTAACTTATACTCTTAGTATATAATCTTCTTAAGAACGCTACTAGAGCTAAATAGATGCTTAGCAGAGTTTAGACCTTTACTGTATTTAGAGTATTTAACTTTCTTAGTAGAAGCTCTATTAGCTTTATTAAGAGTTAGCTAATATATATATAGATTAATTTTCTGCTTAATATTATCCTATCTCTTATAGGCGTTTATTAGCATATTCTCTAGCTACTTAGCTATAGTAGAGTAAGTATTTAACTATAATAAAGGTATATAATAACTTACTACTAGACTTCTATCTAAAGCGCTTTTCTATAAGCGCTTTATATATATCTCTAACTTTTCTAGGCTAACTCTTATATAGTATATTAGAATTATACTCTAGAAAATTCTTTCTAATGCGCTTTCTAAGATATTTCTTTATAGCCTAGTTAGTATCTTTTACTTTTATAAGTACTCTCTCTTCTTTAGATCTTAGCATAGTATACTCTCTCTAAGCTATAGTATAGGCAGTAGTACTTAGTTTATACTTAGAATTAATAGTAAAGTTAGTAGAGTAGCTACGCTTAACTTCTTAACTATAGAGTATAAGAATCTAACTAACTTTATCTAGTCTTAACTTAAATCTCTAGTTATATTAGTATATACTATTATAAAATGCTGTAATAATACCTTACTAATCTTAACTTACTTATTAAAACTAAAATTCTCTAGAATAGTAGAGTTATAATTTAGTAGTAGACTCTTTAGTATATCTAGATCTTCTTCTTAAGTATATGCTATGCTATATTATAAAGTAGCGTAATAAAAGTATATAATAAAACTTAGTAGTAGAGAAGTAGCTAATCTAAAGTTTAGAAAGTTAAGAATATAAAGTTATAGCCTATATACTACTACCTAAAAGCTGCACTAGCGTAGTTACTAGGTTAATAACTCTATATAATATATATTAAATTCTCTAGATATTAGACTAAGCTAAAATTAGTATAAAATAAAAGCTAGCAGTAAGTACTATTATTTTATTTATTATTATAGTTTCTTATTATATATAGAGATATATATTACGCTGTAGAGGCTACAGCACTTATAAATAGATAAGAGATAAATAAAACTTCTAAAAAAAGAGGTTTTTATCTCTCTAACTAGAATATATCTTACTTTAAAATAGCTATATCTTAATAAAACTAGTGCTAGAAGAAAGCGCAGACTCTAAACTATTAGCTTATAAATTATTATAGTTTATTATTCTATATCTAGCTCTATATAGAAGTAGCAGATCTAAAACTAGAGCTTCTTACTACTTTTGCGCTAGCAGAGGTCTACGCACGCTAGTAGATCTATGCAGATATTTAAATTATTAGGTTTTCTCTATATACTACTACTATAACTTCTTTAAATTTCTTAATATATTTTAATATATCTTCTTAAGTATTAGCCTCTAGTAGCAGTAATAATAAGAAAGAGACTTCTATTATGCCTACTCTAGCTAAGATTTCTACGCTTACTAATATTAAAGATTCTTAAATTAGTAGTAATAAGAACTCTACTAATAATAATAAAGAAGAAGAGTTTAATAATAACTTTAAAGAGTAGCCTCTGCGTTAGAAAAAAACTCTAAAAACTTCTAAGTTAAGAGTTAGCGCTGCTAAGGCTAAGAGAAAGAGATTAGCTAGAGTTAGTAGTAAAGAGCCTAGAAAGAACCTTACTTCTATAGCTGCGCGTAAGAAATCTATTATCTCTAAACTTAGTACTAAGCTTTTAATAAATACTAAGACTAGAAGAGCTAAGGCTAGTAGTAAGAAAGCTTATTACTATAAGCTAGGTAGTACGTTATTATAGCTTATTATTATATCTAACTACTTACTATACTTAGCTGTATCTCTAAGATAGATCTATTAATATTAGAAGTTAATAGAAATGCTTATTTCTAAGGCTCTGCTTAACTACCTTATTAGAGAGATTACCTAGTAATATAGGCCTAATTTTTAATTTTAGAGAGTTATAATTAATATAATTTAAGAGGCGTTAGAGGCTTTTCTTATTAGCTACTTTAAGAGTATATTATATTATACTTTAATTAATATATACTAATATCTCTAGACTATAATATTAACGTAATATATGCTAAGCGCGTTACTATTTAGAAAAAGAATAGTAAGCTTACTATATACTACTACTAGAAGCTACTTATATTAAACTTATTTATAGGCTATACTAGCAGGTACTTATATAAGTATAAAACTAAAACTTTATATAAAGTATAGTAAGCTTACTATGCGCTACTATAAGAAGCTACTTATATTACTACTATTTCTAAGCTATAATAGCAGGTACTTAAATAAGTATATAAAAGTCTCTATAAGTCTAAATATAGACGCAGCATAAGCGCTAGCTACTTTCTCTATATAATTAAGAAGTTTAGAATATAAATATATCTCTACTATAATAAATAACTATAATAACTATTGCGTTGCTAAAATATTACTTCTACTATAAAGAAAAAATTGCTAACTAAGACCTATATATACCTATATACTATAAACTTAACTATAACTTAAATATTCATAACTATAACCTAACTTATACCTATTCTAGCTAGAAAGTTTAGGTATAGATTAAGGTTAATTTAGAGTTTATATTATATAATACTTAACTATAATCTAATCTATACCTATTTGCTACTCTATAAATAACGTTAAACTTTAAGAAGATAGTAGCATTATTTAGCTATGCTAGTATTTCTCTAAAGAAGAGAATAGAGTAGTAATTCTTAATAGTAATATTATTAAGATTATAGTAGTTAATGCAAATATAGATGCTACTATTAGGCTTAGCTATAATAGTTATATTACTGCGTGCTGCAGAGTTAGTTTTAGCAATAAAACTATATTTCTCTATTTCTATAATATACTTTTATATAGCTTTATTATAGCGCCTAGACTATAGACGCATATAGTAGTTTAGAGCCTCTGCGCCTAGTTTAAGCTAAATCTTATAGTTATATTTAGAGTACTTAGGCAAGATTCTAGCTAATTTTTTGCTAAAAGTTAAAAGGTCTTTGCTATAGAGTTTATATATCTCTAGTAATAGGATGTCTTTAAGCTCTACTTTCTTAGAGTTATCTAGATACTTATTAATATTCTTTTCTATAGCTATATATTATGCAGTAATAGGTATTTACTAGCATATCTAGTAGATAGTATAACTCTTTCTTTTGCTTATTATTCTAATAGCTCTAGCTAATACTTGCTAGATATTTAGCTTAGGTTTATTAGCCTTAAGTAGAGTAAGAAGAGTTTTAACTGCTATATCTGCCTTTAGGCAGTGCTTTAGGTAAGACTAGAGGAACTTTATCTTTACCTAATTTATCTATAGATATTAGTAGAACTAGTAGTTTAAGAGAAGTATTAGACTATTTAGATATACTATAGTATAAGAGGATAGGCGCTGCATTAGTAAGCTAGCAGTATTACTAGTAGTAGATATTATTAAATTTCTAGCGTAATTTCTAGTAGTTAATTTAGAGGTTATAGACTTAGCGCTAGAGAAACTCTAATATATAGGTTAAAATCTCTATAGCTTTCTATAACTAGAGCACTAGTTTATTTAAAGTAATTATCTATCTTTAGGTAGAATTTAGCCTAATAGATAATTTCTTTAGTAGCAATTCTATTATATATCTTAACTTTAATTAGCTAAGGTAGCAGAATAAGCTAAAGTAAGAAGAATTTTATAGCTAAATAGCTAGTAATAAAATTATAATCTACTTTATTATCTGCTAGCATATAGCAGATATAAGAGACTATAGAGCTTTATTCTATAAAGGTCTAGAACGCAAACTATACTATATTTATAGTAGAAGCTATATAATTCTAAGCTATTTAGCGCCTATAATAAAGAGTATTAGCTATATAGGTATAAGCATAGATAGGCGCTAAGTAGTCTTTTTAGAGCCTTAAATTATTTCTAGATAGTAGCTCTATATCTAGAAAGAGATATTTCTCTTTAAGTCTAAATCTAAATTATACTCTAAGCTATAGAAGTATAGATTCTTAGATTTATAAGCCTGCATTATGCGCTTATATGCAGCCTTAGTCTTAGAAGAGTCTAAGTAATCTTAAGCATAGTAGCTCTTACTACTGCAGTTATAGTAGTCTAGCTTAGATAAGTTCTTAGGCTTTTTCTTAGTAGTATTCTTAGTAGTAATCTTAGCTAGAAGAGAGTTAGCTAGAATTATAACCTTTACTTTAGGCATACTAGCCTAATCTTAGTAGTAATAGAGCTTACTATTAGTAGCAGCTAGCTTTAGTATAAACTAATTATTTCTTATATATAACTTACTAGTATAGCAGTATATACTATCTTTAGTAGCGTATTTATAAGTATTCTACTTCTACTACTAGTACTACTTACGCTCTATACTCTTTATAGTTATAGTAAGATTAGTATTTCTAAAATATATAGCGTATATATTCTAAACTTATATTATTACTATAGGTATATTATTAAATGCGTATATAGAGAGAGTATTATAGTAGCCTATAGAGATACGCTTTTAAAAGTTAGCTTACTACTACTATAGCCTATAGCTTAATATACTAGTAAGGCTAGAGAACTAAATATTAAATTTAGACTATACTTATAGGCTAGTCTTATTACTATTAGAGAAGCAGAGAAATTCTAATATAGCTAGGTTTATATTAGCTATAGTCTAGAGATTACTATCTCTAAAGTAGGTATGCAGAGTATAGAGGCACTTAAATAGCTGCTTAAACTAGTATCTATAGCTCTAGATATATAGTAGAATAGTATAAGCAGTTCTAGAAATATTATTAAAGACTACGTTAGCGCAGTTTTTCTTATATTAATATTAGTAGCTATTCTATTTAAAGTAAGTAATTATCTTATCTATCTAGGCTGTAAATTATACCTATAAATTACTGCTATTAAATTTAGAAGCATAGTTACTATAGCTCTCTATATTACTCTAGTTATCTATATAGTTATAGGTATTACAAATAGAACCTAGGTAAAAATCTAGAGAGACTATTAATTCTAACTTAAAGATATATTCTATAGGTAGAAAGATAAGCAGCAGCTTTAGAGCACGCTAAAACTTAGAGATCTAGTGCTTATTCTAGAGTATGCTATAGTTTATAAATTATAGAAAGTTACTATTCTAAAATAGTAATAATTTAGTTACTTATACTAGCTAAGATAGTAGAGGCTGCTAGCAGCTAAAGCTATCTAGATTTATAGTAGTAGAGTTATTTATCTAGTACTACTTCTCTATAGCTATATTCTAGGCTACCTTAATATAGCAGTATTAGTTATAGATTATTCTAGCCTACTTCTATAAGGCTTTATACTTCGCAGTGCCTTTATTAATCTATTACTAGGAGGTTACCTTAGTTAAGATTATTCTATTGCGCTATA
>NW_001884603.1:0-7725 GCF_000146915.1 Parastagonospora nodorum SN15 | reverse complement strand
CTAGCTAGATAATCTAGAGTATTAAGAGTTTATTAGATATTAATGCAGATTACTCTATAATCTTATTCTAGTCTATAGAGAGATACTAGTAAATCTATTAGGCTCTATTATTACTAAGATTATCTAAGTAGCAGTTAATAAGGTAAGTAGAGTTAGAGAGTGCTTAATTACTATAGTAAAGAAAGATAAGAGAAATTATATCTAGCTCTATAAAGTTAATATCTTAACTCTATAGCGCATAGTAAGAGTATAGAGTATACTCTATTTAGATAAGCATTTTAGAGGCTATATTAGGTAGAGTAGAGGTAAGCTAGCTAAAGCCTAGCATTTAGCCTAAAGTATTAGCTTTGCTAAGTTAGTTAGAAGTAATTAGGTTTTCTATAGCAGTTATCTCTAGCATATTACCTAATTTATTAACTTTAGTATTAGTAGTATATAGTTTAGAGAAGCATGCATTAACTTACTTAGCTTTATTATTTAAATCTAACTCTATATTAATAGAAAATACTAGCACTAGCAGTAGCTTTAGCTTCTTTATAAGCTTCTAGTTAAATATGCTATTATTATAGTTTAAAAATTCTTTAGATGCTTAGTTAGGTAAGTATAGCTTAGATATATTAAGTCTAGCTAGATTCTTCTTAGAAGATATACTTATATTACTGCTTATCTATTAGAGTAGAGATATAGCTAGTTCTAGGTTATCTATTAGAGAGTAGCGTATATTCTTATAATTCTTAAGGTTAGTATTTGCGTAGAGATAAGTCTTTTAATTCTTAAAATTCTTATTAGAAAGCTTTATCTTATTTCTAGAACTAGCTATAGTATACTAGTATAGAAAGAAAGTAAGTAAAAGAAAGTAAGAGATATATAAGAGAGTTAGGTAGTTAAGTTTCTAGCTAGTAGTAGTAGTTATAGTAGTAAAGTAGCTATTCTAAATAGTAAGAAAGATAACTCTAATATAAAGAGAGGCAAAAGGCTAGCGCTACGCTAGTAAGATAATATAATCTTAAGAGTAAAAAGCTAAGAAAAATTTTTCTAGCGCTTTAGGCTATAGAGGTAATAGCTAGCATATAATAGCAGATAGTAGAGTAGCTATATATGCGCTAATTTTTTAGCAGCTTCTTAAGCTAAGAACTTCTAAAGTCTAGATATATAGTAGGCCTTAGTAGGCTAGCAATAGTAAACTTCTAGAGCTTAGATATATAGTAGGCCTTAGTAAGCTAGTAATAGTATACTTCTTAAAGCTTTAGATTTATAGTAGGCCTTAGTAGGCTAGTAATAATAAACTTCTAGAGTTTAGGTATATAGTAAGCTTTAGTAGACTAGTAATAATAAGCTTCTAGAGCTTTAGATATAAACTTCTAGAGTTTACTGCATATAGTAAGCGTAGATAGGTAAGTAATAGCTTTAAGAGATAAGTTCTTTCTAAAGAGATAGGCGTTAAGCTATACTCTATATAGTAGAGTAGAGACTAGATTCTAGTAGTAAGAGAAGATAAAAAAAGCTACTAGACTTAATAAAGAGCTAATAACCTAAGATTCTATGCAATAACTAAGTATAAGTAAGAAACTACTTATGTTAATTAAGGCTATAAAGCCTATAAAGAGTAATTTTTACTTTAGTCTACTATTATATAAAGTAGACTATAGGCATAGAAGGCTTAGATTAATAAGAAGTACTTATATTTAACTAAAAGTAGAATAGTAGATAAAGAGTCTACTAAGAGAAGAGAGTAGCTAGCTATATATACTATAAAGCGTATAGGCGCTAAGCTAGCATATATGCTAGCCTAGAGTAGACTAGCTAAAGTAAAAGAAAAGAGAAGAGAAAGCTAGAGCAAGTAAGATATACTAGAGCATAGATAGTAAGTTAGAGAGTAGGTAGTAAGTTAAGCAGAGATGCTTTACTTGCATATAAACCTCTCTAGTATCTCTTATAATAGCACTTAAAAGAAAACTTCTTAGATATAGAGGCTTTATAAAAATTTACTGCTATAATATTACTAAAATTATAATAAGATAGATAGATAATTTAAGCTTAAAGGCAAGTATTATTTAGTTAGGCTCTAAAGAATAACTAGCTTAGAACTAGCTAGAGTATATAAGGCACTTAGAGTTTAAGATAAGCTACTTTAAGTTCTTCTTATTAAATACCTTCTTAGAAGTAGAGTAGATCTTCTTTAAACCTAGAATAGAATAACTAAAGCTATGCTTAATATTAGTAATAGAATAAGAACCTCTAACTAACTAGCAAATAGATTAGTATTAGTTTCTAAACTAATAATAGATAGAGAAAACTTACTTAGTAAGTCTTACGTAGCTCTTTAATAATATACTTCTAGCTAATAGTAAGGTAGATATTAGTCTTACTAAGAAACTAGAAGACTAGTATTAGAGTAGTAGCGTTATCTTTGCGCTTAGAGAGAGTACTAAAGCTAATAAAGGCAGTAGATAGAGCTAAACTGCTATTAGCAGATACTATAGTAATAGTAGTTAGAGCCTAAGCATAAGAATCCTTATAGTTATAGTAAGTAGCATAGAACTATAAATAATTAGTAATATTACTAGAATAGCTATAGACTAGCGCTAACTTATATCTACTAAGTACTTAGGCTATGTCTTTTCTTTACTATATATAAAGTACTCTAAGTTCTCTGCATTAGTAACTTACTTATACTTCTTAAGAGTAGCGTATAGAGCTAGGTTACTAGCAAGTAGCTCTAATTTAGTCTTATACTAGGCCTTACTCTTATAGTAAGTAGCGTAGCTACTATAGATAGTCTAAAAGTAGTTAATCTAGCTCTAGCTTATATAAGCATTAATATAAGAATAGTAGTTATATTAGACTTAGATTAGTATTAAAGCTTTATTAGAAGAATTACTTAAGATAAGTATACTGCTAGTAAGATAGAAAGATTTCTTCTTCTTATACTTAGAAGTAATAAGCTAATTAGTATTAGCTAAGCTTTAAATAGAAATTAAGTTAGAAATATATAAGCATAGAGTATAGACTATTACTAGCTATGCTACTAGTAATCTTAATAAAAAAGAGAAGGCTTATAGTAGAAAAGAGGCTAGTCTAGATATAGATAAGCGCTAAGTTAGAATATAGTTAAGTAGTAGAGAGAATAAGAAAGAGTATAAGGCAGCGCTAAATAAAATCTTATAAGTTAATAGCTTAAGCGCGCTAAGCGCGTATAGCTTATAATAATAATAATACTAGCTCTACCTTAGTATATAATAAACTTAGTATAAGAATAATAAAACGCTAATAAGTATGCGTATTATATAATAATAAGCTTAAAAGTAGAGTAGAAAAGTATATTAAAGTATAGGCTACGCCTATACTTAGAGACTTTTCTATTAGCGCCTTAAGCCTAATTAGTTAGCAAGAAGAATATATATAAGCTAGTAAATAGAGACCTTCTTAATAAGAAATATAACTTTTATTTAGCACTATATAAATTCTATTCTTATAGGCTAGCCTATAATACTTAGATATTACTAAGAGTAATTACTGCGTTAAAGGCGCGCTTAAAGCATAGTAAGAACTTAAGTTTTATAATATATATAATCTAGTTATATATAAGCTCTTTATTATAGGGCTAGCCTATAAGGAATCAGAAATTTAATATAAGTGCTAAATTAAAGAGTTATATTTCTTATTAAGAAGGTATCTATACGTTGCTTATATATATTCTAATTACTAACTAATTAGATTTAAGATACTAATAGAAAAGTCTCTAAGTATAAGCATAGCCTATACCTTAATATATCTTTCTACTCTACTCTTAAGCTTATTATTATATAATACGTATACTTATTAGCATTTTATTATTCTTATGCTAAGTTTATTATATACTAAGATAGAGCTAATATAAACCTCTACTAAGCTAGTTAACCTACTAAGCTAGTTAGTTTTTCTTAGCATAATAAACTTTAGTTATGCATCTTTAATTTTATTGCTATCTATAAGAGAGCCTATATCTATTATGCCTGCATCTAATTTAGAAGATATCTCTATATTCTTTTTGCATATTTATGCATTATACCTAGTTCTACTATAGTTTCTATAGCGCTATATAGCTAGTTAAAGCTCTTTCTTAACTATCTCTACTATAACTCTTCTTTAACTGCCTAGTAGCTATAGAATGCTTCTATAGCTACCTACGTTACTATCCTTACTATACTCTATAGTACTACTCCTGCTAGATCTGCCTTATGCTTATATAATTTTCTGCTTAAGTTATTCTCTGCTAATTTACTGCTTTAAGGCTTAATAAATTTAGGCATATTAAAGCGTATTTTTATATAGTATTAGCTTACTATCTTTTATAAGCTAAAAGAAGCTAGCCTAAGCTAAAATAGATAACTAAAGTAAGGTATTATGTATAAGCTTTAACTAGAATCTAAACTTATAGATATTACTTAGAGTCTTTAACTACTATAGAGTTACTAGAAGAAGAGGTTCTAGTAAAGTACGTAGGCGTACTTTAAGATAATCTAATATAACCTATATATTAATAGAAATAAGTTCTAAAGCTTTAAAAGCCTTTTAATAGTTCTCTTCTATAAATATATTAAAAAATATATCTTTAAAGGCAGAAAGAAAGCTTTTCTTATTAATATAGAAGATGCATTTCTATGCTAAGTTCTAGATATATTAAGAGTACTTCTACTTTAATAGTAAAAAACAGACTATATTAAGTAGCTAGAGAATATACAATAAATAAGCTAGTATATAGAGAGTTAGAATCTTATTCTTAATATAGTAGTTCTTAAAATTCTAGTTAAAGTAGCTCTTATAGCTATCTAGAATAAGCAGCTAGTATGCTTCTATCTAATATACCTTTATATACGCGTTAAAATACTTTAACTACTCTAGACTAAGCATATTATTTATCTAGCTATTCTTAGAGACTAATAGCTTCTAATTACGTAGTATTAAAGCCTTCTTATACTATACTAAGATATAGATGCATCTCTTATAGATAATAAAAGATAAAGTTATATACTTAGTAGCGCAGATACTCTAGATTACTATAACTTACTTATAATTACTTAGCTAAATAAGCGCAGATTAAGCGCATCTCTCTGTATCTATAATAATCTTTATAAAGCTAATTATACTTATCTAGAAGCTAGTCTTATTAAAGTTGTATATATTATCCTAGTAGACGCTATACTTAGCTATAGTCTCTTCTATAAGCCTAAACTATGCGCTAATAATCTCTAGATCTTTCTAAAGTATTCTCTGCCTATTCTTTACTTAGTTAAAGGCTATCTTAAGCTTAGATAAGCGCATTATAAAGCGCTTAGCTTAGTGCTTACTAATAGGCTTACTACTACGTATACCTAGCAGTTTATTAGCTATATCTGCTACTTTATATAGCTAGAGCATAAATTCTTATAAATTAAGATTAAGTATATATTAGATAATTATCTGCTCTTTAGTAGTAGTAAGTTTATATTATATATAATAAGTATTAGAGTAATGCGTAATTCTATTATATTAAGAAGTTAAGATTAAAGAGAATATATTAAATGCTATAGCAGCGCGTTATAAGCTTTAGAATTATTAGGTATTATAGGCAGAAAGAGTAAGCTAGATTTTGCTTTCTTTATTAGATAATTATATATCTTATTATTAAGATATATTATGTTAATAGAGAAGTAGAGAGTCTTAGCAGAAACTAACTAGCTTAGTAGGTTAACTAGCTTAGTAGAGGTTTACGTTAGTATTATTATTATTATTATAAGCTATGCGCGCTTAGCGCGCTTAAGCTACTTATCTATAAAGTTTTATTTAGTGCTACTTTATACTCTTCTTTATCTTCTTTACTATCTAACTATATTCTAATCTAGCGCTTATTTATATCTAGACTAGCTTCTTTTCTACTATAAGCTTTCTCTTTTTTATTAAGATTACTAGTAGTATAGCTAGTAATAGTCTATGCTCTATGCTTATATATTTCTAACTTAATTTCTATTTAGAGCTTAGCTAATACTAATTAGCTTATTACTTCTAAGTATAAGAAGAAGAAGCTACTCTGCCTTACTAGCAGCATACTTATCTTAAGTAATTCTTCTAATAAAGCTTTAATACTAATCTAAGTCTAATATAACTACTATCTTTATATTAATACTTATATAAGCTAGAGCTAAATTAACTATAAATAGACTATCTATAGTAGCTACGCTGCTTACTATAAGAGTAAGGCCTAGTATAAGACTAAATTAGAGCTACTTACTAGCAACTTAGCTCTACGCGCTACTCTTAAGAAGTATAAGTAAGTTACTAATATAGAGAACTTAGAATACTTTATATATAGCAAAGGTAAGACGTAGCCTAAGTACTTAGTAGATCTAAGTTAGTGCTAGTCTGTAGCTATTCTAGTAATATTACTAATTATTTATAGTTCTATACTACTTACTATAACTATAAGAATTTATATAAGCTAGCTCTAACTTTAATTACTATAGCTTCTGCTAGCAGCAGCTTAGCTCTATCTACTACTCTTATTAGCTTTAGTACTTCTTCTAAGCGCAAGAGTAATACTGCTACTCTAATACTAGTTCTCTAGTTTCTTAGTAAGACTAATATCTACCTTACTATTAGCTAGAAGTATATTATTAAAGAGCTGCGTAAGACTCGCTGTATAAGTTTTTCTATCTATTACTAGTCTAAATACTATTATTAACCTATTTAGCAGTCTATTAGAGGTAGTATAAAGAATTATTAGTAGTAATATATATAAAATATATATTACTATCTTATTCTAGGAAGTTAAATAAGCTTATTAATAGCTTTAGTGTTAGCTTAGTTATCTCTCTTTTCTCCTTTCTGCTCTATTTGCCTATATTTCGTTATTCTCTGTATTTAGCCTAAAATCTAGTTTTAGCTAGTATTAATTAGGCTTATCTATCTAGAATGCAGAGTAATAGTAAACTAGTAAAGATAGTTTACTAGAGCTTATATTAGTAGTTACTAGTCTATACTAATTAGTATTAGCTAGTATTTTAGCTCTCTTCTAAGAACTGCTAGTATAAGCTAGTTTACTAGTCTAAGAGATTTATAATATAATAAGGAATTTATAAGCTATTAGAGCTTATTAATTATTATAAATTATTAGAAATTAATATTAGAGTTCTAAACCTTAGATTTTAGTATAGCAGAGCTAGGATAGTACTAGCTATAGTTAGATATAATAGTATTATATATACTATAGCTATCTCTAGAGTTAGATAGCACCTCTAATTTAATATTTTACCTATCGTCTCATTATTTGCTACTATTGCAAGTGTTATATAACTATTTTTATAGTTATCTATTATTACTTAATAGCTATCTTTCTATTTATAGAGAGTAGTAGTTATTTATTTTTATATTACCTACTACTTTCTTATAATAGGTAGTTGCATATATAGATTATTATTATCTATTTCTGCATTAGAAAAGGCTTGTTTTATATCCTAAGTATATATTTCCTAATTTAGATAGGCAGCAATAGCTAATAATAGCCTAATAATACTAGGTTTACTAGTACTAGCAAAGGTTTCTTTATAATTAATATTATATTACTATAGAAAGCCTTTAGCTATCTACCTAGCTTTATACTTTTTAATAGTATTATCTAGGTTATATTTTTTATTTAGAACCTATTAACCTCTAATAATAACTATATTCATCGGCCCTTATAACTATATTCTATATGTTACTTTTAAT
>NW_001884604.1:10962-20941 GCF_000146915.1 Parastagonospora nodorum SN15 | reverse complement strand
TTGCGCGCCTGCTGCCTTCCTTAGATATAGTAGCTATTTCTTAGGCTCTCTCTCTAGAATTGAACTCTAATTCCCCGTTACCTATTGAAACTATAGTAAGCTAATACCTTACTATCGAAAGTTAATAGAGCAGAAATTTAAATAAACTGTCGCCGGCGCAAGGCTATGCAATCTGTAAAGTTATTATAAATTACTAAGAAGCTCTAAAGGGCGTTGGTTTTTTATCTAATAAATATACCTCTCCTAAAGTTAGAGTTTTTAGCATATATTAGCTCTAGAATTACTAGCAGGTTATCTAAGTAGTAAGGTACTATTAAATAAATAATAACTAATTTAATAAGCTATTTGCAGTTTCATAGTATAATTGCTTATACTTAGACATGCATAGCTTAATCTTTAAGATAAGCATATGACTACTAGCAGAATTAACTAGGTAACTATCCTAAGCTAAAGAGCTAAGGCCTAAGGCAGACTCTTTAGAGAGAGCGAGTTTACTAAGCAAGGAGACGCTGAAGCGATCTAAGTTACTACTCTATAAACGCTAAAGGCGATTATAGCGTAAGCAACTAATTTAATTGCTTCTACTAAGTTCTCTAAAAGCTAGTCTGCAGCGAGCTATGCCTAACGTTGCTGTCGTAAACATTTTCGCTATATATAGCCTTTAGGAGGAGAAAATGCACGCCTTATTATATATAAAACGCAGAAACTCAGCAGAGTTATCTCTAAAGATCTAGTGAATATTTAGCAAAGCTAGCAATCTACAGACTCTAAAAGGCGCTCTCTAAGTAAATAAAAGGACTTTAGTTCTAGTAATAACAGCAGGCGTAATACTGAGATATTGCTTTAATATATAGGCAAATGCCTACCTGCAGCTATTAAATAGAGACGCCTAGGCTATAATTGCGTGCAGCAAAGAATAATCTTCACTAGCTGCGATTAAGGTAATAAGGCTAGCTTTTATAGTACCTTAGGCTATAAGCCTATAGCAAGACCTAGAGCAAAGTGCAAGCAAATTAGCTAGGAACTGCAAATTGTAGAGCAATCGCAAGGAGTCTGCTAAGGCGATCTAAAATCCTCTAAGCTTTTTAGGCTTGTTTAAGTGCTAACTTGCTAAACATACTGTAATTACTTATAGGTAGCTTACGAGTTATAAGCAGCAGAAATATTTAGAGTTTTTAACTGCCTATCTTATAATACGTGCGAACAGTTTTAAGTTTAATTTTCGCAGCGCAGGGTAGATGTAGCGGAAAAGGTTGCAGAGGTTAAGTAATTTTAGTGCAGAACTTGCGTAACCCGCGCAGCTACACTAAAACTATAAGCCTGTGTTCGCTAAGATCTGCTTTTTTATCCTTAGCAACTTTTTTAAATAAAACTAAATATTTTTTATTACTAGATTACTATACTATAAGCTATACCTAAGAACTAGAATAGAGAAACGCTATAAAAAAAGCAATAAGTTAGTATTTAAGAAAAAGTTAGTATAGCTAAATAACTATTCTTAGTTTTTAAATAAGTAGAAGCTTATACTAACTAGCTAAAGTACTACTTCTATAGCTTAGCTATAAATAAAAGATTAGTATTATAAAAACTTAAGAAAACTTATATAAAAGAAATATATACTTAGAATATATAATAATTAGCTAGGTTTAAAAGTTATTAGATATCTTAATACTAATAGCAAAATACTACTAAAAATCTAGTTTTAAAATCTAGCTAGAATAGAGAAGTTAGTATTTCTATAAGTTAATATCTAGCTTAGTAAAAATATTATAAGAGATCTAAGATCTAGAGATAGTTAACTAGTAAAAAGCTTTAACTTATTATCTATAAAGTAGACTAAAGATATAGAAAGCTTAGATAAATAAAAAGTATTTATATTTAACGAAAAAAAGAATAGTAGATAAAAAGTCTACTAGAAAAAGAAAATAGATAGCTCTATATACTATAAAGTATATAAGTATTAGCTACTATATATATATGCTTAGAGTAAATAAGCTCTAAGTAAAAAAAAAGAAAAAAGAAAGCTAAAAAAAAGTAGAGATACTTTACTAATATTATTTTTCTTAACTTTTAAAGCTTCTAAGTTTTACTTCTTAGCTAGATTATAAAATTAATACTATAGATAGTATAAAAGATACTAGCAATACAGTTTAGATATTAAAGTAAAATACTCTTAAGTTTTTTACTATTTAGCTTAGTTTAAAAGAAGTAGTAAAGTTTAAATAAAAGTCTAACTATACTATCTACTATAATCTATAGTTATTATAAAATCTTCTATATAGAGTATATTTATTTTAAACCTACTATCTACGCTCTAATTTACTAACTTACTAACTTACTACCTGCGCTCTTTTTTTACTAAACTTTCTACCTATACTCTAACTTACTACCTACGCTCTAATTTACTAACTTACTACCTGCGCTCTGTTTTACTAACTTACTATCTCTATTTTACTAACTTACTACCTACGCTCTATTTTACTAACTTGCTATCTCTATTTTACTAACTTACTATCTATGCTCTATTTTACTAACTTGCTATCTCTTTTTTACTAACTTACTATCTCTATTTTACTAACTTACTATCTCTATTTTACTAACTTACTACCTGCGCTCTTTTTTACTAACTTACTACCTAAGCTCTTTTTTACCAAACTTACTACCTACGCTCTATTTTACTAACTTACTATCTCTTTTTTACTAACTTACTACCTATGCTCTATTTTACTAACTTGCTATCTCTTTTTTACTAACTTACTACCTGCGCTCTTTTTTACCAAACTTACTACCTGCGCTCTGTTTTACTAACTTGCTATCTCTTTTTTACTAACTTACTACCTGCGCTCTGTTTTACTAACTTGCTACCTGCGCTCTTTTTTACTAACTTACTACCTGCGCTTTTTTTTTACTAAACTTACTACCTGCGCTCTGTTTTACTAACTTGCTATCTCTTTTTTACTAACTTACTACCTGCGCTCTGTTTTACTAACTTGCTACCTGCGCTCTTTTTTACTAACTTACTACCTGCGCTCTTTTTTACTAAACTTACTACCTGCGCTCCGTTTTACTAACTTGCTATCTCTTTTTTACTAACTTACTACCTGCGCTCTGTTTTACTAACTTGCTATCTCTAATTTACTAACTTCTCTGTTTAAAAATCTATATACAACCTTCCTTTTTAACTTACTACCTACAGCTTTTTCTTCTAAGTTACTACCTACGCTCTACTTTATCAACTTACTACCTATAGTTTATTGTTTTGAACTTCTTACCTGCAGTATAGTATCAAAACTGCCTGCTAGAAAAGTACTATACTTTTTAACTTAAGCGGCGCTGCAATAGTAACTTAAAAAGTATTCTACTTTTTAACTTACGTTTTTTAAACTACACAACAGCTTATAACTTTTTTCTTCTCTCTCTAGCTACAGCTAATAGGCTACAACTTTTAAATAGAGAGAGATAATTTCTATATTTAACTAAGCTAGCATTAGGCTTACGCTTAGTAGCTCGTAATAATAAGGCTACTTAACTACTTATACGACCTAGCTAGACAACTAAGTCGTCTGCAAAGGATTTAATCCTGCGCACTATACAATTGTAATATACTAGCTAGCAGCTCTAATTTTAATGAGACTGCTAACGCTGATCTAGTAAAGTTCTAGGCTAAAGGCCTATTCGTATCCAACTAGTATAGGCAGAAATTACTCTGTTCTAGCATAGATTCTGACTTAGAAGCGTTTAGCTATAATCTAGCAGATAGTAGCTTCGCGGCAATGCCTAGTTAGACAGCTGCAAAAACTAATTATCTAAAACTGCAGTTTCTCCTCGTACTAAGGCAGTATTACTATTAAGGCAAGGTTATTAGTAAGGTAAAACTAACCTGTCTCACGATAGTCTAAACCTAGCTTACGTTCTCTATTAGTAGGTAAACAATCTAACGCTTACTAAATTCTGCTTTAGTATAATAGGAAGAGCTAATATTAAAGGATTAAAAAGTAACGTCGCTATGAACGCTTAGCTGCTATAAGCTAGTTATCTCTGTAGTAACTTTTCTAGCACCTCTAGCCTTAAATTTCAAGGGACTAAAGGATTGATAGGCTACACTTTCATAGTTTATATTTATACTAAAAATTAAAATTAAGAGGACTTTTGCCCTTTTGCTCTACTAGAGATTTCTATTCTCTATAAGTCTCTCTTAGAACACCTGCGTTATAGTTTAACAGATGTGCTGCTCTAGCTAAACTCTCTACCTAATAATATCTTTAACCTAGATCAGCCTACGAAGGACCTTAACGCTAGAAGTTAGGCAGTAAGGCCTAGCTCTGCTTTATTAAATAAGTAAAAAAACGATAAGAGTAGTAGTATTTCACTAGCGCTAAAGCTCCTACCTATTCTACACTCTCTATGTCTTTTCACAATGTTAAACTAGAGTTAAGCTTAATAGAGTCTTCTTTCTCTGCTGATTTAGCTAAGCCTGTTCCCTTAGCTATAGTTTCGCTAGATAGTAGATAGGGATAGTAAGAATCTCGTTAATCTATTTATGCGCGTTACTAATTAGATAACGAGGCATTTAGCTATCTTAAGAGAGTTATAGTTACTCCCGCTGTTTACCTGCGCTTAGTTAAATCTCTTCGCTTTAATATTTAGAGCACTAGGCAGAAATTATATTGCATTAACACTACTTTCTAGCTATTGCAATGCTATGTTTTAATTAGACAGTTAGATTTCCCTTATCTGTACTAGTTCTAAGTTAGTTGTTAAACGTACGCTAGACAGCTAAAGCCTGCTAAGGATGCCTACACTCTAGCGCTAAAAGGCGCCTACCTTGCAGCTAGTGCTCTTCTGCGCTAGAGGCTTCTCTCTAAGGCCTAACGTATCTAACCCTTAGAGCTAATCCTTTTCCTAAAGTTATAGATCTATTTTGCTAACTTCTCTTATCTACATTGTTCTATTAACTAGAGGCTTTTTACCTTAGAGACCTGCTGCAGTTATAAGTACGACCTAGCGTAAAAACTATTTCTTTAAGCAGATTTTTAAGGCTCGTTAGGAGCGCACTAAACGCCACAAAAGTGTAGCGCTCTTCCGGCTATTAAACTCTAGCTCTAGACAAACTGATTTTAGAGTAACAGACTATTAAGAAGAAAAGAGAACTCTTCTTAGAGCTCCTGCTAAGGTCTCTGCTCTTAGTTGCGTTGCTGCAGAGAATCTACATCTAGGTGCTAGAATGTTAACTAGCTTCTCTTTTAAGAGCGTAGCATAAGCGCTAACATTAAAACAGAACTACTCTATCTCTTAGGATCGACTAACCTGTGTCTAACTGCTGTTTATATAGAACCTTTCCCTACTTTAGTCCTTAAAGTTCTTATTTAAGTATTTGCTACTACTACTAAGATCTGCACTAGAGGCCGTTTAACCTAAGGTCACCCCTAAGGCTTCGTCACAAGCCTCTACGCCTGCCTACTTGCTAGAGCATAAATTCTGCCCTAGCAGCAGGGTATAGGTAATACGCTTAAGCGCTATCTATTTTTAGGGCTAGTTTATTTAGCAGGTAAGTTGTTACACACTCCTTAGCGGATTCTAACTTCTATAGCTACTGTCCTGCTGTCTAGATAAACTAACACCTTTTATAGTGTCTAATGAGCGTATATTCTAGCACCTTAACTCTGCGTTTAGTTTATCCTGCATTGCCAGTTCTGCTTACTAAAAATAGCCTACTAGTAATAGTATATTTAAGTGTCTACGTTCAATTAAGTAACAAGGACTTCTTACATATTTAAAGTTTAAGAATAGGTAAAGGTTGTTTTAACCTCTAGGCCTCTAATTATTTGCTTTACCTTATAAAACTAAATACGTTACTGCTATTCTAAGGGAAACTTCGGCAGGAACTAGCTACTAGATAGTTTAATTAGTCTTTCGCCTCTATGCCTAAATTTAACAATTAATTTGCACGTCAGAACCGCTGCGAGCCTCTACTAGAGTTTTCTCTAGCTTTACCCTATTTAAGCATAGTTTACTATCTTTTAGGTTCTAACAGCTATGCTCTTACTTAAATCCTTCTAAAGACATTAGGATTAGTCGATAGTGCACCTAAAAGGTTTCTACCTCCGTTTACTTTTATTACGCGTCTAGGCTTAACACCTAAACACTCGCATAGATGTTAGACTCCTTAGTCTATGTTTTAAGACAGGCTGCTTACAGCTATTACGCTAGCATCCTAGCAGATGCGCAGATCTTAGTCTAGGCTAGTTGCATATCGTCTCCCCTATAAGGCCTCTCTAAAAGGAGGTACATAACAGAGACCTTTATCTAACTGCCTAAACTAATGCTAGCCTGCCTGCAGAAGAGTGCACTAGACAAAAGTCTAGATAAGCAACTACAGGCAAGTCTAGCTGCAAGCGCTTCTCTTTTAATAATTTTACGTGCTATTTAACTCTCTTTCTAAAGTGCTTTTCATCTTTTAATTACTCTACTTATGCGCTATCAGTCTCTAGCTAGTATTTAGCTTTAGAAGAAATTTACCTTCTATTTAGAGCTGCATTCCTAAATAACTCAACTTATTAAAGAGGCTTTACACGGCAAAGGCTAGCGACTATGTATAGGATTCTTACTCTCTATAACGTCCTATTCTAAAGAACTTAGACTGCTGCTAACGCTAAAGCGCTCTCTGCAAATTATAACTTAGACTCTAAAAGAGCTAGATTTTAAATTTAAGCTGTTACCGCTTTACTCGCTGTTACTAGGGTAATCTCTGTTAGTTTCTTTTCCTCTACTTATTAATATGCTTAAGTTCAGCGGGTATCTCTACCTAATCTAAGGTTAAAAGTTAAAAAGGCTTATAGACGCAAGTATTTATTACGAATCGCGACTTATGCTGCGCTTTAATACTAAAACACTAGCTACTAATTATTTTAAGGCGAGTCTAAATACTAGGGAGAGGATAAACACCTAACTACTAAGCAGAGCTTAAGGGTATAAATAACGCTCAAATAGGCATGCTCTATAGAATACTAAGGGGCGCAATGTGCGTTTAAAGATTCGATAATTTACTAAATTCTATAATTTACACTACTTATTGCATTTCGCTGCGTTCTTTATTAATGCCAGAACTAAGAGATCTGTTATTAAAAGTTATAATTATTAAGTTTTTCAGACGCTAATTAAAAATTAAAAAGGTTATAAATTTATTCAACTAGCAGGTAAGCCTGCTAAGGAAACGTAAGTACGCAAAAGATAAGAGTAGATAAAAGAGGCTAGCTGCTTATTAGCTTACGCTATACAGACTAACAGCCTCTTTTATAGTAGTAAACTACTAAGTGTAATAATCCTTCTGCAGGTTTACCTACAGAAACCTTATTATAACTTTTACTTCCTCTAAATAACTAAGTTTGACGAACTTTCTAGCTTAAGGTAGTCGTTGCTAACCTCTCTAAGCTAGTCTAAAGGCCTTACTAAGCTATTTAATTAGTAGTAGCGATAGGCGGTGTGTATAAAGAGCAGAGACGTAATTAACATATGCTAATAATACGCGCTTACTAGGTATTCCTTATTAAAGAGTAATAATTGTAATGCTCTATCTCTAGCACGATAGAGTTTAACAAGATTACTCAGACCTTTTAGCTAAGGTGAAGAACTCGTTAGCTCTGTTAGTATAGCGCGCGTGCGGCCTAGAACATCTAAGAGCATTACAGACCTGTTATTGCCTTAAACTTCTATCAGCTTAAGCTAATAGTCTCTCTAAGAAGCTAGCGACTAGCTAAAGCTAGCCTAGCTATTTAGCAGGTTAAGGTCTTATTCGTTATCGCAATTAAGTAGATAAATTACTCTACTAACTAAGAACGGCTATGCACTACTACCTAAAAAATTAAGAAAGAGCTCTTAATCTATTAATCCTTATTTTATCTAGACCTAGTAAGTTTCCCTATGTTAAGTTAAATTAAGCTGCAGGCTCTACGCCTAGTAGTGCTCTTCTGTTAATTTCTTTAAGTTTTAGCCTTATAACTATACTCCTCCTAGAACCTAAAAACTTTGATTTCTTATAAGGTGCTGAGCGAGTTAGAAAAAGAACATCGCCTAATCTCTAGTTAGCATAGTTTACAGTTAAGACTACGACGGTATCTAATCGTCTTCGATCCTCTAACTTTTGTTTACTAATTAATGAAAACATCCTTAGTAAATGCTTTTGCAGTAGTTAGTCTTTAATAAATCTAAGAATTTTACCTCTAACAATTAAATACTAATGCTCCTAACTGTCCCTATTAATTATTACAGCAGTCCTAGAAACCAACAAAATAGAACTGCACGTCCTATTCTATTATTCTATGCTAACGTATTCGAGCAAAGGCCTGCTTTAAACACTCTAATTTTTTTAAAGTAAAAGTCCTAGTCCCTAACACGCCTAGTAAAGGGCATAAGGTTCTCTAGAAGGAAGGCCTAGCTAGACAAGTATATGCAGTAAGGCAGACCTGCTAGCTAGACTCAAGGTTTAACTACAAGCTTTTTAACTGCAATAACTTTAATATACGCTATTAGAGCTGGAATTACTGCAGCTGCTAGCACTAGACTTGCCCTCTAATTGTTTCTATATTAAGAGGTTTAAATTATACTTATTCTAATTACAAGACCTAAAAGAGCTCTATATTAGTATTTATTGTTACTACCTCTCTGTGTTAGGATTAGGTAATTTGCGCGCCTGCTGCCTTCCTTAGATGTAGTAGCTGTTTCTTAGGCTCTCTCTCTAGAATTAAACTCTAATTCCCCGTTACCTGTTAAAACTATAGTAAGCTAATACCTTACTATCGAAAGTTAATAAAGCAGAAATTTGAATAAACTGTTGCCGGCGCAAGGCTATGCGATCTGTAAAGTTATTATAAATTACTAAGAAGCTCCGAAGGGCGTTGGTTTTTTATCTAATAAATACACTTCTTCTAAAGTTAGGGTTTTCAGCATGTATTAGCTCTAGAATTACTACAGTTATCTAAGTAGTAAGGTACTATCAAATAAATGATAACTGATTTAATAAGCTATTCGCAGTTTCACAGTATAATTGCTTATACTTAGATATACATAGCTTAATCTTTGAGATAAGCATATGACTACTAGCAGAATTAACTAGGTAACTATCCTAAGCTAAAGAGCTGAGGCCTAAGGCAGACTCCCTAGAGGGAGCGAGTTTACTAAGCAAGGAGACGCTAAAGCGACCTAAGTTACTACTCTATAAACGCTAAAGGCGATTACAGCGTAAGCAACTAATTTAATTGCCCCTACTAAGTTCTCTAAAAGCTAGTCTGCAGCGAGCTATGCCTAACGTTGCCGTCGTAAACATTTCTGCTATATGCAGCCTTTAGGAGGAGAAAACGCACGCCTCGTTATACGTAAAACGCAGAAACTTAGCAGAGTTGTCTCTAAAGATCTAGTAAATATTTAGCAAAGCTAGCAATCTACAGACTCTAAAAGGCGCCCTCTAAGTAAATAAAAGGACTTCAGTTCTAGTAATAATAGCAGGCGCAATACTAAGATATTGCTTTAATATATAAGCAAATGCCTACCTGCAGCTATTAAATAGAGACGCCTAGGCTATAATTGCGTGCAGCAAAGAATAATCTTTACTAGCTGCGATTAAGGTAATAAGGCTAGCTTTTATAGTATCTTAGGCTATAAGCCTATAGCAAGACCTAGGGCAAAGTGCGAGCAAATTAGCTAGAAACTGCAAATTATAGAGCAATCGCAAGGAGTCTGCTAAGGCGATCTAAAATTCTCTAAGCTTTTTAGGCTTGTTTAAGTGCTAACCTGCTAAACACACTGTAATTACTTATAGGTAGCTTGCGAGTTATAAGCAGCAGAAATATTTAGAGTTTTTAACTGCCTATCTTATAATACGTGCGAACAGTTTTAGGTTTAATTTTCGCAGCGCGGGGTAGATGTAGCGGAAAAGGTTGCAGAGGTTAAGCAATTTTTAGTTGCAGAACTTCGCGCAACCTGC